>NC_056742.1:71541131-71633631 GCF_019279795.1 Protopterus annectens
GTGTGTGTCTCCCCCTTGGAAAGGAGCAACCTTTTTGGAGACTACAACAACACATTGACGGGCGGCGCAGTGGTGCAGCGGTTAATGCTGTCACCTCACAGCAAGAGGTTCTCTGGTTCAATTCTCGGCTGGGGTGCCTTCTGTGTGGAGTTTGCATGTTCTCCCTGCGTTCGCGTGGGTTTCCTCCGAGTACTCTGGTTTCCTCCCACATTCTAAAAGACATGCTTCTGGAGCGTTTCTCCCCAGGCCTCTGCTGAAAACAGGATCTGTGGAACCTAGTCGGAATTTCCCGGACAACAAATGTTAAATAAATAAATAAAATAAAATAAAATAAAAAACATTCAAAGTGGTATTCTAACCTTTGTCAGGTCGGATGATGTCACCATCCTACAAATATATCTGTGGAAAGAACTTCCAGTAATGTGTATAGCGCATCATGTAAATGCGTACTGCTGTAGTATCATAACTTAGGTAGGGGTTGGAATCCTGCACTTGGTGACCTTGTGTGTGTGTGCTACATGTGTGTGACACTATTGGTCAATGTGTCATGGGTTTTGCTTTTACTACCGTATGACATATCACAATGACAAGAGTATGTGCATTACACATGTCAGGTAGCTGTGTGGCAATTACATATACATACATGTGACCTAGATTATTTCATAGGGGGGAACCCTGCTTTCTCCATTAACACATCTGTTATCTTTGCCAGTGTGTGCTGCTGCTTTACAGACCTGAGGTCACATCTGTATGCTTGTGACAAGCCCAGCCACTGCAGTGATCCCTGGCCTAGGTCATCCGTGTCACACACACTCATTACGGTTTCTATTGAATAGTGTGAGTGAGGGTTTATGCCTGAGGTATATTTGAAACCTGTTGAAATGCAACAAAGTCTGTCAATGATGGCTATTCATTATAGGTGTACAACAACCTTTGTGGATATGCATGCGGACTCCTTATTGCTTATGTGATCCACTGAGGGATTTCCAAATACTTTAGAAATGTGATTATCAAAGGAGTGATGATGTAACACTTGGCTGTATGTATACATCGGTACACGCTCAACATGTTGGGGGCTAATACCCATGTGGTACTGTGGGGATACTATGTTTTGTGAAGGTGGATGACTGTGCTTTACCTGGCTTATAGCTTTACAGCATGGGTTTGACAATGGGTATCTGTCTGTATGATACCCTTGTGGAGGATGTGTGTGTCATCTGGAGAATGCATTATAGCCCACAGTATGCATTTCCAAATGTGGATGGACATACCCCTACTGTGTATGCTTGTACCTAAGACAGCTATATGCCAAACAGGGGTGGTCCCAGGAATGGGTGCAGGTGAATAACACTGGTTACTGGCATAGTATAGTACCCGAAGGATCCAAATGTTACTGTGTGTCCTACGTCTGTATGTCAGTTGTCAAGACATCATCTAACGAATGTTTATGGTCAGGCTGTTGAGGTGATGTATACTACCAGAATGCAAACCAATGACAGATAGTAACAGTATCCCCACAGCACAGTGTCAAACCATGTCATACACACATGCGTACACAGGTTCCAATATGTGTGTAGTACAATGCATACTGGCCACCAATAGAAACTATGGAGTGTTAACACTGTGTAATACAGGGCATGTCACACTGCCCATGTGTCCACTATGCATGTACATGCAGACAGTGCACCTCCACCATGTTCACCAATGTACACCTGCAAATCTGTGCTGCACACATCCCACATGTACTGTCTACTCTCTAACACATGCTGCCAATACTACACACATCAGCCAAGTGGCACGTGGGCGGACAATACACTATTGGAATTAACACTGGTGTAAACAATACTACATTGACAATTATAGCTTTAATGCATCATGCCTGCTCAGCTACACCTTCAAGGATATCATTACAGTTTACTGCTGACAACATGCTAACATTGCTATACTGCTATAAAGTCACCCTGTGCATCAGCACCATGTTAGCCTGTTCCTGCATCAATGTTACAGATGACAGGGGGTGGCACAGGTTTCATCATATGCACAGGGTGTGTTGTTGGTTTGTCAGAGGCCTACATTGAGCCATACAATCGATGTGTGTGTGTGTGTGTGTGTGTGTGTGTGTGTGTGTGTGTGTGTGTGTGTGTGTGAGGGCCAAGAGCACTGGTATGGGCCAATGTTGATGTAATGTGTGCAGGTATGTGTTAGCCCTAGATGTCTGGTTTATGTGTGTCTGCATGCACACAGTTCCACCATGTGGCTGCCATATATGGGGATTTGTGGGACAGCCACAGACTGTATCTGCCAGGCTTTACAGATCACCGTCTCTGGCCATGGATATGGTACCTGTGCCTGGCAGGGTGCTACTGACAGTATCAGGTACTAAGCCAGACTGGGTACTATCTTCAGAGGCAGACATATGTACACTGGACCCGGGTCCCTGCTGGGACTGGCCAGAGCCATGTGCACGTGGTCTTCTAGGACGGTCTATGGACAGCCCACCCCCAACATTGCTGGGGCTGGTACTGGCACTACGGGAGCAGCAGTGACTTGAGGGACATCCACGGCGACTGCCAGCTGCTGATGTTGCTGGCATACGTCCACGTCTACGTCTCAACCACCCCGCACTGTCCTGACACATGGACATGACATTGTGGAGGACATCTAATGTCTCACCCCAACGTCTTTCAATGACCTCAGTGTAATTACGGATGGCATCTGCTAGGTCATGGATACTGCTATTTAAAGCGGTGTTATGTGCCCTCTGTGCCCCTAGTCCCTGTCTGGTGTACCGTTCCATACGTGCCTGTGCCTCCATGACAGCCTGGAACATGCGTGAGGTTGCAAGACCTGTGGCACGTCTGCCAGGGGCATGATGACCAGCAGTGCTCCGACGAGAACCCCTGGACATCTGCCTTTGTGGTACCATTCCAGACATCTGGCTATGGCTGCTGTGTCTGGATGCATGTGCCATAGATACCACACTGTCTTGGCATTGCCGACTGTACACTGTACCTCAGCTAAGGGCAGTGGTGGTGATGGATGTATAGGCAGTATGACTGTGTGCATGGATGGGGTGGACACTTGTGTACTGTCAATTGGTGACCCAACGACAGACCCTGGCAAACATGCCTGTGCCTCAACACACCTATCCTCATTATCACTATTTATGTCAGTGACATCAGGTTCCCTGCTGCACTGAACCAGCCCAACCTCAGAACCTGTGAGAGGAAGACAGGAAACACACTTTACGACCTATACATGATGTCAGAAGACATGCACACATGAACACATGAACACATGCACACATGAACACACGCACACATGAACACATGCACACATGAACACATGCACACATGCACACAAATACACTCCTTACTAAAGCAGACACACACACACACACACACACACACACACACACCACCAGTAATCCAGAACATACTCAATAGCGGTTGATGGTGGGGTACAGTATCACAAGCCAAACAGTCATATCACACGTGTCAGCATGCAGGACGTGTGTTGCTCAACAGCATGCAGTGCGAGTGTAGATAGTCTTTGCTAATAACAGTATACATGGCTTTGATGCATGTGTGTTGTTGTTCAGTGATTGGCCTCACCGTGAAATGCAATGTGTACATGGACACAACATTGCTGTGCAAGTATTAAAAGCTCTTTAATGTCCTGTGTGCCATCACTCACAGGTATACATACCATGGCTGGATGTGTATCTGTGTGTCACATAGATATCCATTTCTGATTAGAGTGTCTGTGTCTTTAGCAGATAATTGTGTACACAGGTTTAGCTCATGCATGCTATGTATAAACACAGGATCAGTGGTGCATGTATACCTGATGGAATACCATTGTTCAACATAGCCATTGTACAGTAGTTATGGTGAGTGTAGAACATATTGTGGTCATGCCAGTGCCAGCCATGACATGGCATGGCATGCTACAACACAACTGCAATATTAAACATCACACATACCCAATGTGTGTCATGTGACCTATACACTCAATAGCATTACAAGACATGTATGTGTCACTTTGTGCAAATGGTGATTGCTATGCATATTGTGTATAGGTGCATATGTTTGCACACACACAACATTGAGGTGTATAGCAATGAATGCTATGTGTAGTACTGTGGTTGCTGTAACTGGATGGGGTGTAGTACCATGAGCCAATCATCATGCAGCATCATGTGGTCACTCAAGGCTACTAATGTGTGCCAGACTGGCACCTATCATGCTGTACCTGAACTGCAGTACCATGGCTACATTCACCATTTCACAGGCAGTTGTTACATGGGTTTGTAAGGTGCCCAGTAGGGAGCATTGCCTAACATGAATGTGTTGTGTGTTGAAGAGTGTTGCACCGCCCCATGATAGACCTCTACCCCTCAGGTATATTATGTCTGCTGTGTGGATGACATTTGGGATACTGGAGTATGACCTTACAGCGGGTGTCTGAATATGCCATGTGTACCATATTAACATGTACTGCATATGACAAAGTTGTGTATGTTGTGTGCATGTGTATCGACTCTGCCTATCCAATGTCCACTACAGTGTAGCCACAATTGTTTGGGATGCTCTGTGTATTGCATTTGTTTGAGGCAGCTACTCACGTTACTGAGATGTGCATAGTCTTACAGCAAACATGCACAGCATGCATTATGCGTAGGTGTGTTACATGTGTACATGGCCTACACCTCACCTATGACATGCACATTTTATTTGCAATATTAAATGTAGAACACACTCACCAGCATGGGTCTGCTGTCTTGCTGTCACACCAGAGGGACCTACAAGGATATGAGACAGTTTGTCAGTGGCAACAACTGTGGCATTGCTACTGTGGGTTTGCAATCTTACAGTAGTACAACAGTTGACAGTCACAGGCCTACAGATTATGTTCCAAATTATCAGTACTGCACAACAGCAGGCTCCACATCTTCTAACTACACAGTACACATCTCACATATGCATGATCTACCAATAGAGGTAACAGTAGTCTACAGATATGCCATGTTACCTGCACTCCATGTGAACTTGCTGGGTGGCTCCGGCCTCCATGATGATACATGTCTGCTGTTGTTGTTGTTGGCCAGGAGCCACCAGGCTCAGGAGCAGCTCCTCGACTCTGGTGAGGGGGGGTGGATGGTAACCCCACCACATGTGGCAAGCTGTTGTCTACGGACATCAGATGCACGCTGTCGGACATGTCTAAGTAAATCACTGCAGTGATGGAGTACCTGCTCATACGTCCGGTTATGTATGCCTATGTCATTTACCCTACGGACAACATCTTGCCACAGTGCAGTCCGCTCATGCCGGTCCTGGCTGATTCTTGAGAAAAGCAGTCTGTAGTGCTGAACCAGACTGGTTGTTATAACGTCATCCTCAGCAGGACTATAGGTTGTGTTGCGATGGTGGGCCATGAACCCTGGAAGACAATGAAACAATATGTGTGAGCAAGTTATGTGGCACACTTAACATTCTACAGTACAGATATCACTGAACTGCCATATATAGCAACCTATTGGCTGTCAGAGGATACACATTTTCAGTACCACATATCAGTGCTCAACCCACAACTGCCTGACAGTGCCTGGCACACTCTATATATTAAACCATGTTCTGCACAGCAACAAAGAGAAACCACTATGTAAGACTGTACAACAGTACATGGCACACTGTATGTGACGCAATGCACCACCTAGCCACAGGAGGTATATATCAAGCTAATGCATAAAGAAATATGTCATCCATTGCAATGATTGTAAAGTCTAGTTACAGTATTACCAGTATACCACACTAGTTGTTGATGGCAAACCCCTGCCTAAAATATGTGCACATTCGTGAATATAGGTGGCATACTGCTGTACTAGACTATACATGTTGCTAGATACGCACTTATATCCTGTAACACACATATGACCAAGGCATGTTACAGGCATACCCACATACACATCAGACATCAGACATACATACAAGACACAAAGGTATGTCAACCCAGATGAGCTTTACATGTGTACCATACAGTACTGTGTGTCAATACTTACAAAACCTTATGCCTGAGGTATGTAATCTGTGAGGACTACAGGGAACACACAAAACAGTGGTTCCAAGCAATGTGGACATACACCATGCTGTTTAGGCCTACAGCCTCAGGTAGTACTACAGTTCATACAGGATTTGGAATCACCAGCAATACCAATCAATAAGCATACATGTACTGCTTTAGCCTCCAATGGCACACCCCAGTTAACACCAAGGGACTACGTCAGACCGTATGCCATACTGCTTTTTCTGCCTAGCAATAGCATACACATATTTTACTGGGATCAGAGCTAGGACACAAAATACCATGACAGAAACAGTTTCCCACTAAGCTATCCCACATATACACAACTTTGACACATTCACCAACACATTCACCATCACACTCAGTCAACCTCACATAGCAGTTATTGCAACAAGTACATGTGGGTGTGTATCGGTTCATAGGTAGGTAATAGGCTATTGGCCCTAGAGCCTATAGAAGCCTAGCCAGATGGTACTCTGGCCTTTGCCACCCAAGTAATTTAATTTCATGTGCCCCTGTCAAGCAGAGCCACAGAGGTGATTCCCAGGGTGTATTTCCTATCTCCCATCCAATCATCAAGATTATTCATGACAAATGCTAATGAGGAGCTTTGTTTGCTATTGATAGGTAGTTTGTTCCAGAGTATGGGATGTCTCTGAGATAGGAATCTATCCCTCCAGCATGTTCTGTTTATTGAAGTGACAAGGTTTAGGTCCCTAGAGCATGTAGCTTGTAGGGATTGTGATCTGTTTACGTGGAGCATGTCCAACAGCTCTGGGTTTGACATAGCTTTGTATGTTAGGCAGAGGTCACCTCTGGGTAGGCGATATGTGACACAGTCTAGCTGTGGTTTTGTGAGACGGTCTGCATAGGGCATCTGTTTGAGGCTGGTAATACCCTTTGTGAGGTATGTTTGTGGCCTTTCCAGTTGCTGTAGATGTCTTGTGAGGTACATACCAAAAGGGGCATTGTACTCTATAATGTGTTTTATGAGTGATGAGTAGAGGGGAACACTGACCTCTTTTTCCCTGGATGATGCACCTTTTGTGATGAGGTGTGCCACGTAGATAGATTACATGACTAGTGTGGGACTGTAATTATCAAAGGGGAGACTACTGTTCACCTGTGTCCCATGGTCTCTTATCACACTTTCAGTGTTAAGTAGACTACCACCTATGTGGTAGTTCATGGGTACAGATTTTTTACCAAAATGGATGCCAATGCATTTTCGACATTGAGCTTGAGGCCATGGCTTTGTCACCAGGCATTTGTCGCAGTAAATATGACTCTGTCTCTCTCTCTCTATATATATATATATATATATATATATATATATACACATACATATAAACATCCATTGGTGTACATATAGATATACATATAGGCACATATACAGTCCACCTTTCATGGTTTGAATATCAATTATGTGAAGGATGTGAGGTATACAGTTATGTAATAATATTGCACAGTCTTGTGTGAAATGCATTGAAGGTGTTTTCAGCCCATGTAGCTTTAGCAGGCCTAGGTGGCTGCAACACTGCAAACCTAACAAATCACACCCACAGCATTTAACCACCACATGTCATATACCAGCACTATATGCTGTCTTGTTTGCCACACACTACAACCTACATACAAATATGCACATAACCTTTACCAACATATATATGTCCACCCTTCACAAACAGTTGCAGTATGTCCCTTGCTCTATCCACATGTACAGATGTTAATATATCTGACACAGATATATCTCTCCATATGTTTGTGCCACACTGTTGTAAGTCCCTGGACCTCACGGCTGACATGTTGGGCCTTGCTGCAACATGAACAGGTGTCACATGTGAGCACATAGTAATATTAGAGGGTGTATATATAGCTGCAAATGCTAGATTAGCATACTAGCCTGGTACAGCAGTTGCCAATGCTAAGCTACACGTTAATATGACTATCATGCATGTGTTACTCTGTCACATCCATGTTTATATAGCTGTATGCGCTACTCCCCCAAACAGCCATTGTCCACACTACTGTACAGAACACAGATAACATGGATCAGATGTTTGACATTTAATGCTGAGCTACATATGTCACAGTTATGTCCCACTGCACACAGCTACACACTGGTTTGTCCATGGCAGTAGTTATGCAGGGCATCTGTGCATAGATATGTACTGCTGCCACATATGGATGTTTCAAAGTATGTAGAGTACTCTTCAAAAACATCTACTACATGCCAGTAAATACATATCTGTTACATACCTTTCCTTTGTATGTGTTGGTAGTATTACGCTCCGTGTGTCTTTGGCTTTTTTTTTCTGTTGATGTGGGTGTGTGTCTCTCTCTCTGTCTCTCTCTCTCTCTCTCTCTCTCTCTCAATATCTGCAATGGAATGATTGCGTGTGTGGGCAGCAAGTACAGCCTTTTATAGGTATCTGCACATGTGCATGTGATGGCCTCTACACCAATTGGTGGCCACCATTTGGTAATTGCATGCAGCCTGCTGTGTGGTAATTGCAGTAGTCACTGTCATAGCAACCCAAAGCTATAAATTGCTAAGTCAGGTAGGCGTAGCCCTTTCAGCTTTCCAAAGTGGGGCCCATGCTTGTTTGCTGTGGACACCGTTGTTTAAGTCAGAAGGTTGGTATAGTTCTTATATCTGAAGCTAGGGGTGTAGCCAGTGATTTAAATGTTGTACTCAGACCTGAATGTTGCCACTTCCAGTACACAGTTGTCAGTGTAGAATTGTACTCACCCCTACAAATGCTAACACAAGATACATGGCAGTATGTAGTTTCTTTTCTACTTATACAATTAACTGCCATACAAAAGTAGTTATTGAGATGTATTCATTTGGCACATGAACTGTTTGTGAACTGCTATACTGTGAATATTAATGTACTCATTTCTGCACAGTTTGTGCTTTTTTATTGTTGACATTAGCACAGGATGCTCAAGAAAACTGGACAATTCCAGTACTGAGTATGCCTACCTACATCCTTGGTAAACCCTGAACACACAGGTATATTGTACATTTGGGTGGGGATGCAGACATACAGAGAGCATTATGTATTATTGTGTGAATGTTATCTTGCTGGACTTAAAGGGTTGCTGTGTACCTGTTAGTTTAGCAAGGCAAGTAGTCTGTCTGCATAGCTCCCAACTGTGGACCTATCCAGATGGTAGCCAGATGTTAGGCTGTTATTCTCTGTCTGTGCAACGCACGGGTCTTTTCAGCACTAGTACAATGGCATTGTTACAGTCGTTTGCTACCATTACATGGCTACATCCTTTGGTATTTCAGTGTTTTACTCCTACATAAGGGTATGCTTGTGGAATTCCTTGCAAAGCTATTTGGACAGTGTGTAACAGCAGAAAAGCTGATATGCCTGTGTGTTTCTGCCTCGGCCAGGCCTCTGAAACATTCAGGTACATAATTGAACAGAGTGAGGTAAAGGTAGGTAAAAGTGAGGTACACCTTCAAAATATTAGAGGCAGTAAGTGGAGACTTTGAGAGAACCAGTGCATATGGATTACTACACCTTTTCTGAAGTACAAGCAGTGTCTAACTCCTACATATTGTCATTATTCATTAGGTGTAATACCCCAACTTTCTGCCTAACGTCAGTACTTTTCAGGGGATTCAGAGGGACACAGCTAACATATGTTTCAAAATCAGGGACATCCCTGAAATGTAGTCACAGTTGGGATGTATGTCCTCTGCCCTAATCAGATATGCCACTGTTTGTCCTGCTATGATACTGTGTGGGGGTTGTAAAGTGCTGCTGTAACATTATTTCCTGCTAGAATGGCTGGTTCTCTTATCACAGTCATGTAATGCAATTCCACAACAACTGCTGGTAAAGTTCCACAGAACAGGTTTTGTGTTATGGCATTCCTATTTTTCCTTTACATTCACTCATTCTGATGCATATCTATTTCAGCAACAACCTGCTGTATATCTACTGTGACTTAGTGGTACTTCATGCAGTCTAGTGTGTCCAAGGTCAGGGTTCGAGACAGACAGAGGTGTTTTATTTTGCTGCTGAGCAGAACAAGGGCCCTCACATGCAGGGTGACTAAGGCACTTTTAAGCAGTTGTAAACGGGTTTGCGTGGGCTGACGCAAAGCTTAGCAATACTTAGCTAAGCGCACACTCGCGCAAACCTGCTAACTACTGCTTAAAAGTGCTTACTCCCGCTGACCCTCATGCTCATTTCTTTGAAAGAAAAGAAAATGGGGAGATAGGAAAGTATTGAAAAAGGGGCAGAAAGAGGGAAAGACAGTAGGGAAAACAGCTCGGGATGTGCAGGATGGGTGTAGGGAAGGACCATAGCTGCCCATTTCTTTTACAGCAACAGCTGTGCATATGCAATAATTTTGGAGGGAAATATGAAACCTTCAACCCCTGAGAGAGGGGTGAGGACAACAAAGTATGTTGTACAGCTAATTAAATGGGGGGTGTGAGCCCCGTCCCCTGCAGCGCTTCCACCCGAAGGTGGCACAGGCCCAACGGAGGAGGAGGTCCTGGGCTGGGCACCAGACCTGCTGGTGCCAGGTGCCATCGCCAGCTGAGGTGGGACAGGTGGGTCCGCTGGGACAGACCTTCCCATACGTTCTATATTTAGGAAGATTTAATGACAATATGGGTTGGTAACAGCCAACAGCATTCCAAATTAGTTGTAACAGCATGCAGTAGTATTCCCATTAAGCCAACACACCAGAGTTCCAACAGATGAACAACAGTGGACATTCCAACAGCATGGATGATTAATTGGGGACAACAGGCCACCAAGATTGTGGTATTTGAACAGGGCACATGCATAATAGTAAATGCAGATATTTATAAACTAATAGGACATATGTCCCAACAAATGTTTTGAGATTAGACATACCCATTGAGGTGTGGAATTGCATTGTTTATGCACATTCAGTAGGGTGTAAAAAGATAGCTCCATTAATAACTTATATATACTTATAGTTTACACTACATTCCTATTGACTGCAGGTATATATCCCCTACATGTATTATTACACTAGGCAATGTCCGTTAAATTGTGAAATGGGTTTTGTTAGTTCTTTATATACCTGACCTGTATCTGACATACAAACTGTCCAGGATGCAGGTGTTACTGCTAAGTATTTATATATTATATTTATATTTATATATCTACATATCTAGATGTGTTCAGGTGACATTATCAGTTATATTTTAACAGCCCCCTACATTTCTAGCAGCACACTGACATTTCTGGGGAACACAACAACAAGCTACTCATGTGCCAGATTAACCTGTACATGCCGGCCATGAACCAACAGTTGAGGACTGTATATATGCTTAACAACTACTGGCACTCCCTTCATCCACTTTATATGGGCCTATCCAAGTGTGGGTTGACAGTGCTTAATACAACAGTGCTATTTTATAATGCAAGAGTACAACAACATATCAAAGAAAGTGACACGGGCACACTCCAGGAATTATACCTTTATTAATTACATAACACACTTTTCTAGAGGCTCTCTCATTTATTTGATATAACAGTGCATGCAGAAGACTTATTCAAGACTTATTATACCTTTATTAATGGGTTACAACACTCTTTTTCAGTCTTTCTCACTTATTTTATATAACAGTACATGCAGAGAAATTATTCAAGACTTATTATACCTTTATTAATGGGTTACAACACTCATTTTCAGGCTCTCTCACTTATTTTATATAACAGTACATGCAGAGGAGTTATTCAAGACTTATTATACCTTTATTATTGGGCTACAACACTTTTTTCAGGCTCTCTCACTTATTTTATATAACAATACATGCAGAATAATTACTAACCTGCCTGGTAGCACAGCCTTAGCAGCCTATCTGCATAGGCTTGCTGATTCGCAGCACGGACACCTGCAGCTGTGAAGTAAATGAAGTGATATTGAGACATACCTATCCATAATATAGACTACAATAGCAATTCTTACATACTTCATTCCATGGCTACCTACTCAGTAGTGGGGCATTTTCCATCCCACGGGCCTCCTGTATCCACTGGTTCAGTCGGTCCTCCTTGCATCTCCTTCAGGTCTGAGTAGTGGTGTCTGACCTGCTCACCAGTCCGAGGGACACCTGTGGCACTGGTGAGATCATGAGCTAGACAGTTCCTGGCTTCCACTTTGTATTGGATGCCCTGGAACTGGCCCTGCAGGAGTCTCTCCTCATGATTATGGACAAGGAGCCAAATCATTACTTTTGACTCCTCAATGCCCCAACGTTGCGCTCGAAATCGTGAGCCCTCTCCAACACCGGCCATGCTGACTGCAGATGGGAGCTACAACCAGTTATGGCAAGTATTCCCGCCTATGGAGCTTAAATATGCCTCATTTCCCGCACTTAACTGTGATTGGCCGGTTTTCAAAAAACTCAGCTGAAAGCACACCTGCTTAGCAATGGGTAAACTTCCATTGATATGTATATGTGTGTAGAAAGTGCATGGTCGTGAAATGCTGTCATGGCTTAGTGGTTCAGTACTGTGATTATGGTGCACAGTATCCCAGGTTCGAGCCCTGTCATTGCTTTTTATTTTACTACTGGCCAAACCGGCTAGGAGGTGTGGCTGTGTTTAGCCAACTTTGCTCATCTTTGCCCGACGTTGCTCGACATTGCTCAACATTGTGCTGGTTTGCACAGTGCGCAGCTATGCGCAATCTCATTTCGCAAGTTGGCACGATGCGCAACGTCACGCAAACCATGCTCTGGTTGTACTAGTTGGCTCGATGCGCAACATCACACAAACAGTTTGTGCTAGTTAACGCAGTGCTCAGCTATGAGCAATTACATTTAAATATGCTTAATACTGGTTAACTTTGCTTAGCAGTGTTTCACATTGCTTAGGATACATTTCTTATGCATCCATCAGTATGCATAACCATTTCACATTCTTAGATATATATATAAAATTCATTCACTACTACATAAGCCATTTCAATGCTTTTTACAAAAATTTCAATTATAAATGTCAGGAATTATTTTTATATACAGATTTCCTACTGAGAATAGAAGGGGGAGTGGTGGGACTCGAACATGGAATGCCTCCTCTTTGTGCGAAGGCTCTACCACTGCACTATAACTATTTTCCTTAATTTGCATATTTTTTTCTTGTTATCCTCTTCGGTGTCTATGCTGCTAACTGTAGCTAAGCAATGGGCAAACCCGTGCAAATACAGGCAGCTATATCGGAATATTTAAAAAAAAATAAATGTTTTACATTTTATAATTGTACAGGGGTTTAGAATGTGCGGAGTGTAGTGTTGGGTATGTACACATTTGAGCAGTCTCGCTCATGTAAGTTGACATTTCTCGATTGAGAGACTTACAGGGGCGTGGATTTTTGGACTGTTCAGCAGTCCGACACGCCCCCTGCACTCGTGCATGCTCCGTGTTAGCCTTAGAGTTGAGGCAGCGCGCCCTCATGAATATGCATGGTGCGCTGCTGTCTTACTCTTAGACTGCAGTTTCCGTGTAAGACTAACTAAGTCTTACACGAAAGGTTAGTGAATCCTGTGGACTGTCCACTCTGAAGTAAACCACCTGCATACAGATGCTATAAGATATCTCATATAGCTGACTCTTATTTTATGGCCAGAAGTATAACAGAATATGGGACTCAGTATGCCTAATAAGAGGTGCATTAATAATTGTGTTAAACTTGTGGGTTACAAAAAGTGAGAACTTGGCTGTTCATTAAAATTACTGAAACTATAAACTAAATGATTTTGAAAGATGAGGTGCATTATTTGAAAGAGGCCTCATAAAGTTACTGTTATGAGGTCAAACTCAGTGACAGTCTATTTTTTTATTAGCAAGAAACAGTACACTTGATGGAAACTCATAGTTAGGAATTACAAAATAATATTTTAATACTGTTTTAAGCCTGAGCACTGCTGTAGTTATAAAGACTAGTGGTATAGAAGATCAGAAACTAGTTGAAGTTTAATTTATTTATCTATCTAAATGATAAAAAAAGAAAAATCTAGCAAAGCTAGACTTCTAACTGTATGATACCTTAAACCTCTTGCATCAGATGCCTCATGGGATATATGCAAATCACCCTTTAAGGATATCAGGTGTTTCAGCTAAATGGCAATTCTGAATGTCCATGACTTTTTCTTTTACTTTTATTTTTAAGTATATTTATGGACAATTTCAGGCCATTAAAGCCAAACCCCTCTAGCTGTGGACATGCAAGAAGGCAGTGTGTGTGCTTCAAGATGGAGTCTCCAATGACTAGAATGTTGGATTGTGTGTTGTCTTGCCTGATGGGCTTAGAGGTACAGGCTCCATGAGATGTACCTTTATGTGTTGATATGGTTGTTGTTTTGAAATAGTGTGTTTGGGGCTGCTGAGGGCATTTCTTATGTGTACTTTGTCTAGGAGGTCTTTGTGGTTTAGGAAGGTTACATGTAAGTGCCTCACTATATGTGGGTCTGTATGTCTGCTTTGAATTGTATGTGATGGGTGCAGCATGTGTACTACTGACAACCTTATTGACATTAGGAGTACTTTTATGTGAGAGCTTTGCCTCCAGTGACATTGTGTAAATAAATCTCTCACATACCATATCAGTTTATTTGAGGATTAACAGGTCATCAGAAACATGAGTCAATTTCTACATTGCCTCAGGATGCCCATATCCAGCAAGCCAGTAACGGAGACAGTAGGAAAGTTCATATCCATAGCAACAGATGCTTTTGTATTGATTAGACCGTTGGAGTGAGAATATCAATCACAGTCAGGAGTATCTGGTTTGCAACTATGTGGACAGTACTTATCACTGCAAACTAGTTGTCTTGTGTGCAACTAGATATTGGAGAAATTTCAACTGTGCTTTTACAGGAAAAATGTCACTCAAGGTGTCTGAGTCTGCACAGAGCACTGCCAAACACTTGAGGGGAAACTAATACACAGACCCTGAAAATTTAAGGATGAAGTATTTAGGTAGATATTCTGAAGTTAGAAACAAATCAAGCAACACTTACTGAAAACAAAGAATTAGCTTGTCAAGAATGATGAAAAGAGAGGAGTCACATGAATGGCTACTGCCTGGCTACTACTAATGCTGGTCTCACCAAAGCTTTACTCTGTTGGGATACAATAGTCCTTTGCGTCTTCTCTCACCAGAAGCAAAATGTTAGCACAATCCTAAGAAGAGAAGCAGGCCACAGCCTGTCTGGTGATCCACAGTCTTGTCCCAGATGACGCAAGGGTCTGTAGGCTTGTAACCTTTTCCTAGTAGATGCCTCAAATAGCAACCAGACCAATCAGGTATGTTAAGCACAGACACTCATTCTCCAACCAGAAACAGGAATCAATGCACTCTGCTCCTACTCTCATCAGGATCAGAATATAAACACAGATTCCAAGATGTCACCTATAAAGCAGCTATTAGGCTTTCTGGTTATCAGCAGTCTCCAGGAAATAATGCCACAGTACTCCTTCTCATACCAGGAGAAAACAGAAGCAGTAATCCCAGAATGACTACTGAGAGAGAGAATGTGAGCTCTCCAATAACTGGTGGTCTTGCAATAGATGCTTAAAGGGAAGATGAAAAAAATGGTTTATCCTAAACACTGCAGTGTACACTAAGCAGTTAGATATGAAACTGGGTAACTTAAGTTTTAGCCGTACAAAAAGTTAAGTTTTAGTGGAGAGCCACTATTTCTAAAAGCGCAAGATAGATTGAAAGGGGGTGGGTACTTTTGTATTCTGGCACTATGGAATACAGTAGAATGGCCAATAAAGTTAAATAGTTGAAGGAGAGTGATTTTACAAAAAAAGAAGTTATGTTCTTAACATAACGTTCCATCTGTGTTGTTCATCTTCATTCATTCAATACTGATGGGTATCGGTTCCATCCTTGGAACCAAGTCAGCCTTAGAACAAACTTGTGCAAGCCAAAAAACTCTCGAGCTAAGATTTTACCCATAGTGCACCTCTCGCTGTTACCTCAGATTGAGTGTGCCTGTGATAAGGAAAGCAGAGGCTTTTTCTGAGCAGAAACCCTAAAACAGGATTAGGACCCAATCCGATCCTCCAGGAGCCTCTGGAGGGGGAAGGTGGGTGGGATGTAATGAATGAATGAAGATGAACAACACAGATGGAACATTATGGTAAGAACATAACTTCTTTATCTGATGTTGTTAATCTTCGTTTATTCCTTACTGATGGGACAGAGTCCCTAGCTTCTTTGTCCTGGGAGGCCCTTATGGAAAGAATGTTCCTGAGTACGATTGAACCAAAGGATGCTCTTCCTCTGGAGACCTGGTCCAATTTGTAATGAGTAATAAAGGTATGGGGGTAGACCAGATTGCAGCTGCACAGATATCATCCATTGAAGCCCTTGAATGAAGCCACAGAAGTTGCCATTGATCTGGTTGAGTGTGCTTTGACCTTGTTCAATAGAGGAATTCTATTCTGTTGGTAGAAGAACGATATACAGTTTCTCAACCACTTAGATAAGGTCACTTTAGAAACAGGGTCCTCCAATTTTGGGCCAGAGAAAGACCCAAACAAATGGTTGGATTTACATACTGGTTTTGTTCTGTGGAGATAAAAATTGTCTATGTACATCCAGCAAATGAAGGCAGTAGTCCCTTTTATTCGAATAGTTAGGAAAAAAGACAGGAAGGTCAATTGTCTGGTTAACTGCCAATTCTGAGATAACCTTTGGAAGGAAGGAGGGGTTAGTCTGGAGTGATACTCTGTCTCTATGAAAGATTATATAAGGGCATTTGATACATAAAGCCTGAAGCTTGGAAATGTATCTAGCTGAAGTTATGGCTACTAAAAACAGTGACTTACAGGACAAAAACTTCATATCACAAGAATTCACAGATTTGAAAGGCATTTGTGTCAGGGATTGTAGCACTAGTGTTAAATTCCAAGGGTCAATTGGTTCTTTGAAAGGTGGTCTGATGTGCGAGAACCCTTTTAAAAAGGTTTTGCAGAGGTGATGGGAGATTAAGGATGAATCTTGGAAACCGTCATGAAAGTTTGAGATTGCAGCCAAATGGACTTGAAATGTGGAGGCGGCCACTCCTGACTGTAGAAGATCTGACAGATAATCTAAAACCACAGTAACAGGAGATGAGCAAGGATCTAGTTTCTTTTGTTGGGACTGAATAAGAAATCTCTTCCATTTGCTGAGATAGATTTTCGTGGTGGATGGTTTATGTGAAGCGAGAAGAATATTACATACAGGAGAGGTAAGGTTACCCTGCCTGGCTATTACCGGAAGTAAAGAATCCAAGCTGTCAGCTTGAGACTGGGTAGGGTGGGGTGTGTCAACACTTGCAGATGCAAGATCAGTTCCAGAGTTTGGTCCAGAATCCAGGGCTAGCATACTAGGTGAGGCCAAAGGAAGGGAAACCAAATTTGTTGAGGCCAGTAAGGAGCAATGAGGATGACCTTGCTTCTCAGACGAAGGGCCTCCTTTAGAAAAAGGGGAATCAAAGGGAAGGGAGGGAAGGCATACAGAAGTCCCATGAGCCAATCGTATAGCAGATCATCCTTTGGAAATTCCCCCTCTGGGGGGATTAGGACAAAGTAGCTGCTGCATTTGTTGTTTAGTGAGGAGGCAAAAAGATCACAGCAGGCTTGACCCCAGTGGCTAAAAATCTTCACCACCATGACTGAATTGAGGGACCACTCATGAGGCAGTAGGATACATGTGCTCAGCTTGTCTGCAATCACTTTGGAAACCATGGGAATATGTGTTGCTATCAGAAAGTGGTCAGTAGCTATTACCCATTGCCAAATTCTCATGGCCTCTCCTCATTTGTTAATGTACCAGACTACTGACATGTTGTCAGACTGTATGGCAATTGTCTCTGATGGAAGGGTGGATTGAAATGCTTGCAACACTGGAAGCACTGCCCTCAGTTCTAGGACACTGATATGTAGATTGGCCTCTATGTCTGACCAGGTGTCTTGGACAGTCTTCCCTTGGTAAAGACCCCCCCAGCTTATCAGGGAAGTGTTCATGGTCACTGTGGCCCTGGCTGAAGTGGGCAGAAGGGGAGACTCCATAGCTCATCATATGGCTTCAACCACCACATTAGATCCTGTTTGCATTGTTGAGTTATATGTATCTGAAAGGACAGAGGATGGTGCAAGGGATACCACTGTGTCAGTAGGAGCCATTGGAGAATTCTCATGTGTAGTCTTTCTAAGGGCACTATGGTAATTGATGCTGCCATAGAGCCCAGGAGTTGAAGAACCACATGAGCTGAGACTAGGTTTTGACAGAGTATCACCCAAATTTGGGATGTTATCCTGTGTAATCAGTGGTCCGGAAGAGAGACTAGGCAAGCATGTGTGTTGAAAATTTCCCCTATAAATTCCACGGTTTGAGAGGGAATCAAGTTGCACTTACCCCATTTTATTGAGATTCCTAGGGATTCTGCTAGTTTGAGAGTGTAGTTTAGAGCTATATCCAGTAGACACATGGTGGGCACGGTGAGGAGCCAATTGCCTAAATATGGAAATACCAGGAATCCTTGAAATCTCAAGTGAGCTGTTTCCACTGCCATGCACTTGGTGAACACTCTGTGGACTGTAGAGAGTCCGAAGGGCAGTACGCAGAATTGGAAGTGATTGGCTCCTAGCCGGAAGTGAAGGAATCTTCTGGAGCACTTGTTCAATTTTATGTGGTAATACGTATCCTGAAGATCTATTGAGCACATCCAATCATCTTTCTCCAAAAATGGAAGAATAGACTGAACCATGACCGTCTGGAATTTTTCATGTTTGACAAATTTGTTCAGGATGCGGAGATCTAGAATTGGTCTCTGGTCTCCTGTCTTTTTTGGCACTAAAAAGAATCTTGAGTAGAATCCAGTTCCTGTGTGGTCTTTTGGGACTGTCTGAATGACTCTTTTTTTTGAAGCAGCTTTTGTATTTCTTGAGCTACTGTTCCCCTTTGACTGGGAGCAACATCGGCAATTCGTCTTGATGACTTTGGGTAAAGATTGAATGGGACGTGATAACCTCTGGTTATGATCAGCTGCACCCACAAATCTGTAGTTATTGTTATCCAGGCAGAAAGGTGCAGGGAAAATCACCCCCCAACTGCTTCCAGAGGAAAGCAATTGGGACGCTCCTCAGGAGCGCTGATAGGGTTGTCCAGAGAAGGAATCTCTGGACCCCTGATTATGTGGACCCCCTCTGCCTCTGTAGGGGCACTTTCCAGAAGAGTTATCCCCTCTGCCTCGGGGAGTAAACTCACGTGTGTCATGAAAAGGACCCTGAGATTTCTTGTGCCACATCTTTCCACTCCTCTGGTTCCTAGAGTAATGACGTTGAAAGATGGAAAAATGTATGCACATGGCAGACAGGGTCTTGCTGTCCTTCTCACACCTGGCCAATGTGTCTTTTACTTTTGAGCCAAAAAGTGAAGAAGCTTCCACTGGAGCATTCAGAAAGGAAGAAGAAGACGTAAAGGGTCCACAAAGTCACAGAGGTGCATCCAGTCATGATGGCTCATAACACCTGAACACACCGCTCTAGCCAGTCCTACAGTAGCATGGGAAATCAAACGCATGGAGGAGTTGGATATGGATTCCAGGGTAGCAAGCTGCAAGGCAACCTTGTCATGTACCTTGTTAGAGACTGCTCCTGCTAAGGTTTTGGAGAGTTCTGAGACCAAGTCTCTCTGAAGCCTAGTGAAATGTGCCAGGTAGTTCAAAGACCTAAAAGCAAAGGTCGATGATGTGAAGACTAGCTTCCCTAACCTGTCCACCATGCAAGACTCCCTGTTTGGGGGTGGACAGTCTGGCTTTCCTCAGTAAGCTCCTTCTTAGTAGCAGCCACCACCACCATAGCATCTACAGGAAGACCCCTGGGCCAGTGTGAATGTTGCTCAGTAGGGGATAAAAACTTGTCTTGGCTCTGTGGGATTGGTTCAATAGTATCAGGACTCTTCCAAGCGAGCTGCACAATGAGTTGAACCAGCTCATCTGCAGGCGGGGTCACTCAGGAAGTAGAAGGTTGAGCACGAAAAGCCTGCAGGAATGTGGACTCCTCGGAGGAAGGGTTGGTGGACTTCCAGTCACCCCACTGTTTCAGGATTTCCAGGATGTCTCCAAAGGAGACAGCATCAGGGGTCAACCGTGGGGACCTCTCCCCTTCATCGTAGCCTGTATCTTTGTTGAGGAACTCCTCAGGGGAGTCCACATCCTTCCTCTTGCAAGTCCTCTTACGTGGTACCTCTTCAGTGGGAGTTTTTGATGAGGACTCCAAAGAGGGGGCACCCTGTGGTAGGGTATCCTGAGGCTCTTGTGCTTGAAGTCCCGATGCGGTGGTCTGTGTCAGCTGCAGCTCAGAGGGGAGGATGTATTTGGTGTTCCAATGCCGACAGTTTGCATACAGAGGCAAGAGCCCTCTCCATCACCTGGAAAGCAGGTCAACCTGAAGAGAGATGTGAGCCCTGAAACTGAGGACAACCTCAAAACTGGGGTTACACCCTGCTCCGACGAACCCACTCCCAAGGACAGAGCCCCAAGGGGACTCGGTACTGTCAGGACTCCTGGAACCATGGTAGACAGTGCCATAGTAAAAAAATGGTGCCGTACTAGGCACCCCACAGCTTGCAGTCCAGTCCTGATCCTGAGGATGACCCGGCTCCGAATGAGTCAAAGGCCAAAGGGTCGGCTCCACGGTGAGATCCACCAGTGGAACCAAAGGCATGGGAACTATAAAGGCCATCAGTGCTGAAAACATCGATGCCTGCAAGGAGGTCAAAAGAGGAGAATAAAGATGGACTCCATGGAGATTGACTCCCAATTCCAGATGGGAAGGGAGTTTTGGAAGGTGTAGCAATCCCTGTGGCCATCAGCAGCTGGTCCACAAGATGCACCACATCTAATTCGGAGAGACTCCTGGTCGATTTTGTAGATATCCCTGATGGGGAGTCTGGCCATTCTAGGAAAGGGCTATACTGTTGCCACAAGAAAGGATCCACCTTAGGGGAGTATCGGGTCTGTGCAGAGTGGTCTATTGGCACCACAGTTTTGAGACAGGAGACCTGTATGGGAGGAATCTCTGGTATTGGAAGCAACAGGACAGACACTATAGGCAAGCTTGGTGACGTAGATATGGTCGGTGCCATGATCAGTGCCGAGGTTAGAATTTTTAATGTTGGCACTGAGGTAGAAATTTGCAGTTTAGGCAATAGTGGTGCTGTAAACATTGTCAGTGCCTTAACAGGCGCCGACAACACAATTTTTGTAGATGATACCGAAGACAGCACTGTAGAAGCCAATTTTTGCTCTGGAGCCGACAAAGTCAATTTTGGTACTTTTTGTGTTGGTTCCTGTTTTCTATCACCTGAGGGTGAAGAAGGAATCAAATGCGGTCTCTTTTTGTGCTCTTTTCTAGGAGGCGGTGAGACCTCTGATGCAGAAATAGCCCCTGAGAAGGGCGACTTAAGGAGGCCCTTCAAAATTAACTTATTTTTTCTCTCATTAAGGGTTTGAGAGCTGAACCCTTGGCAAATGGTACAAGGAGGTTGGATTGAAAGATGAGGAACCCCCAAACAATATACACAGGACACGTGAGTCACAATTTGGCATTTTGCAACCACACTGGTCGCACTGAAACCTGACATTCCTTTTTTCTCTGATATAGTGCACAACAGTATATCCAATTAACAACAATAAGAGAAAGATAGAGGAACATTTTTTTTTCTAGAAAAGAGAGAAGAAAGGGATGGGGAAATACCAACAATGGTATTCAAAAATTTACCTCAGAGGGTAAGGGAAAAGGCCGTACCACCAATGGTACTTAATTATTACCGAGAAGGTAGTTGAAAAAGAGAGATAAAAAGTGGGTAAACTAATGATAGAATATGGAAAGGTATGTAGACTGAAAAAAGAAGGAAAATTATTCAGAAAATGATTTTAATATGAAAAAACTAAGTACTTAGCTGAGAGCTGGCTTGACACGGCTTTTCAGCTAGACAGCAAATGAGATCTGAGGTAACAGGGAGAGTGGCACTATGGGTAAAAGCTTAGCTTGAGAGTTTTTTGGCTAGCACAAGCTTGTTATAAGGCCAACTAGGTTCCGAGGATGGAACCGGCACCCATCAGTAAGGAATAAATGAAGATTAATGACATCAGAGTGACAATTTTGTGTTTACTCACACCAGCCAGTAAAAGCAGAGAGGAAATGAGATTTATGGTCAAATTAATATAAGGGGCAGGCAACTAGAAAGACAGATATCCATTTTTACGAAGGATGTTAGGACTTATAATAAGAAAATGAATGCTATGATCCTTACATTTAGTTCTGATTCCTGGGGGGGACATAATATTATTAAGAGAAACTGGGACCATATGTTACTGTGAATGGATATGATAAAGCAATAGGTTGCCAAGGTTACTTTAATTGTGAGACTGGTGGGATAGTTTATATAGTGTTATACTCCATCTGTGATAGATTTTATGTTGGAAAAACAGAAAGATAGTTAAAAATCAGGATGGTATCCTTTAATAACCATCACACATACCAAGAACATCATACCTCCTGGATGATTACTTTTACCAGAACTTCTCCACTTAATTAGCATACCACCAATCATGTTCTTCTAGATTAATAATCTCTCTAAATTTCATCATTTCTTAACATCATCCATTGCATAAAATGCATCTATTTCCTTATCATAACCCTCTTCAATAATATCAAGTGCCATATAAGAATCAAAAATCCGAGTATTACTCATTCTCACAATCACATATTTTTTGAAACATATCTTTTGTCTCAAGAAATAAATAATCTTACCCATATTTTTAGACTAACTTAGTAGTATGTCCACAACTGGAATTAAGGCATTGTTTTTTAAGCAACTGCTATTTGATCATTAAACACTCAAGTATAAAACACACCTCTTATTTGTATCACAAAATGAACAACCTTATTTTTACTTTGTCATAGTCTTAGATCAGCATTTGGAATTCAAGTAATAACTGATTAATAATGAAAACTCAGATTCAAAGATAACTAATGAGGACATAGTTATCTATTCCATACTGAAATTATATAATGAATAAACCTTTTCCAGTTGCCGCAGTTTAGAAAAAAATAATAATGAAATAGAATATATGTAAACAGTGTCAGTGGCTCAACAGTTATCACAGCTGCCTTTGGTGCTGGAAGACCAGAAGGCTGTGGGTTATATTCCTACTCCAACTGACTGGATTACAGACACTGAACTGCAACATCAGGAAGATGCTGCATTCCTGATTGTGCTTTCCTCTGGATGAGATCTTAAGCCAAGGTTTTATCTGCTTGAAATGATGACAGTTCAGGTGGATGATGTAAAAGATCCCCGGACACCAATTGAAAGGTGTAGGGGAAGTTCTCTGAAGGTCTGGTCAACTTTACCCCATTAAACAAATACCACCTCAGCTTCCCATGAAAAGAGGCCACTAGCCTACTAGCACTAACTCTGTCAGCAAAGGATAAATAAAAAAAGACTACATTTTTATTCACCATAATATTTATAAATATTTCAGTATTCCTAGCACTAAACATGGGTGTGCCCTCATTTCTTGTCCCTATCTTTTAAAGTAAATACCAATCCGACTATCTCTTTAATAGCAAAGAAAATGCTAATTCAGTTTGATGACTGTATCAGTATCAATTAACTGTCAAGACCTTCTTTTTCCAGCTAATACAAATAATTGAAAGTGAAGGAAAGAGTCGAGTCATTCCTATTAATTAAAATTTATGACTAATTCAACAGTTCTAACAGTCTGCTCATATGCTTCAGTAATTATCTCTTACATTTATATGTTATCCCATATAAGTCAGACCTCCATAGTGACCAACTTTCCAGAACAATCTTTAACAAAAAACATAAATACTTTGCAGGCATGTATAGATACAAATCTTCTTCAGCCACATCTCCCCTAATAAATTTAAACAATCAGCAGTATGACTCCATGGACTAATACACTGATGGGATTACATACTTAGGGGCACACCAGACAGTGCTAACCTCTGGGTGGATAATGGGAAAGCTCACTATTCATGCCTGAAGGGTGGGGCATGGATGCCTGATGGAAGTGCATCTTGCAGAAGCAAGTGCATGTTCCTCCCCTTAGCCTCACTGGATTTGTAGATTAGGGGCAGGAAAATGAAAGGAAAAGAAAAACACAAACCACCCCTCAAGTCTGTCTGAATGATGGCCTATCCGTGCTGACCTTCCTTCTAGTGATGGGGAAGAAATGAGTCAAATGGGCATAGCATGATCTGATGACCGACAGACAATGTTGTCAAAGAATTTAATAATAATATAAAATAAATGGTAAAAAAACAAGTCTTTTCTGTTTGACTGTTGTTGCTCTTCCCAATCTCTTCCACCAAACTGAAACATTCAGATTTGAATTTCTTATATAATTGGTGTCTATTACTTTGTGAAACTGATATAGGCAGTGCTTGAACTTAGCCTTTGTAAAAGTAAATATTCCATCAGTACAAAATACATTTAACCCTGCAGAGAAATTCAATTTATTTTTCAGTTTTATATTCCTTAATAGCATCCATGAACTGCAGCTTTTGTAGGACATCTACATCTGGGTAACCAGGATCCACATACACTGTCTGAAATGCCACTGTAACTTTTAAAATAATAAAACCATGGCAAATATAGATACAAACTTCCTAAATGGATGTTCTTACTTGAGCTAGTGGTTAGCTGTTTAACATATCCTCTTCTGATTCTCTATATTTTCTTCCACTCTTACTATGCCCTCCCTGTCAAGTAATTTTATCAACCCCCATTTATGTTAATTCCAAAGTGCCTCAGCACTTCTATTTTTCATTTATTCTCTTGTCAATGTCATTTCTTCAGTAGTTTCCTACTTGTAGCAGAAGGAAATCTTTATAGCTCCTGATTTATTACGCCTCATTTCCATTTCTAATTTCTGACAAAGATGCCCTTGATTTCAGATGTCAGAATTGTTTGCACCTTTAATTCCCTTTCCTCCCTTAAGTTTCCTTCCTAGGCTAAACCCAATATGCAGAATTTCATGTTTTTCCATCAAGAAAGATTTATTTCTGAATTGCAAATGTCTTTGCCCAAATAACTTGGCTGCTCAGAGTCCTAGAACATGAACATCATTCCTGTCCCTCCCCACCACATTCCCCTGTGCAACCGCATTTCCACTTTCTGGATGGTCTCCTTGTTTGTCTCCACCTTCATTGTCCATCCCAGGATCTGGATATCTTTTGCACTGCACTTTAACTTCCTCTGCTGTTATGCCTATTTCTTGAAATCCTTTCATAATTCAGCACACCACCTCTGTGTCCCTGAAAGTGACTATGAAACCATCCCACAATTTGCAATGCAACAAACATTGTTTTTCAACACTTCTTTCTATGCTTTTCCTGTCACCTTCTTTTCGGGAGTTGCATCTTTACAGGTTCTTGAGTATCTTGGCAGTTTTTCTGATCCTGTTTCTTCCTTTTATGTTCTGAATTTTCCTGATTCACTATAATTGGTGAGTTTTCTTTTTTTCCTGGTGTTTTATCTCACTCTTCGTCTTTTTGCACTCAATTTTGTAACTTCCTGCCATAGATATTTACTGCAGTTGTCTTATGTCAAATGTGTTGTCTGACGACTGCTCCTTTTTCCTCTGTCTGTGCAAACTGACTACACACACCATAAATCATAAGTAGTTTGAGCTGAACTGTGATCTGCTGCCTTGACTGCTTATTTTTAATCACTGAGCCAGATATACATTTTTTTTTTTTTTTTTCAATTTTTCAATGTTTAATTGTATTCCCTTCCCAGGATACTGGCCCTACTTCAAGCTACACCAAGTCTCATCTAAAATCAAATGCTTGCTAGGAGTATCAACACTTGGTAGTTACTTTAATTAAGGGATGGGATCTGTCCGGTGATGCACATGAACACACCCACATGCACATATAAATTATATATACACACCCTCACATATATAAATCATTATTAATGACATACAATCTAAGAAAAAATAGCAGCAATGTACAATGTATACTACATACAGATGCATGTTGGCTCATGGTAAAACCTCTACCCATACAGCCCATGTTCTAGTTCATAGGTTCATAGGTTCATAGGTTTATACTAGGCTATCTGCCCTAAGGCATTTATAAGCCTAGCCCAAATTATTGTGGCTTACGCCACCCCTTATATGAAAAAATACTGTGCCCATTAGTTTGTTGTGCCTCTGTCCAGCAGTGACCCAGAGATGATTCCCGGGGTAAACCTACGATCTCCCATCCACAGGTCTAGATTTCTCTTGAACAGAGTCAGCGAGGTGCTCTGCCTCACATGGACCGGGATTTTATTCCACAGCATAGGGAGTCTCTGAGTGATAAATCTATCCCTCCAGCACGTCCTATTTATATCCGTGCTAAGGTTTAAGTCGCTTGCTCTAGTGGTTTTGGTGGATTTGGATTTTTTGAGGTGGAGCATGTCCATTAATTCCGGGTTGGACATGGCCTTGTATGTCAGGCACATGTCACCTCTGAGCAGGCGGTATGCGACTGAATAGAGCTGGAGTTTCTTCAATCTGGCAGCATATGACAGATTTTGGAGTCCCTTTATCCTTTTGGTGAGGAACTTTTGGGGTCTCTCCAATTGCTGCAGATGTCGGGTGAGATACATCCCGAATGGGGCATTGTACTCGATCATTGGTCTGATAAGTGAAGAGTACAGGGAACAATGACCTCACTAGATCTGGATGTGAATCCCTTCATGATCAGGTGGGCAATGTAGAAGGTCTTTCTAACCACTTTAGCAATGTGAGTGTCAAAGAAAGGCCACTGTCAACCTGGGTCCCCAGGTCCCTGATAACCTCTTCTGTGCTTAGTGGATTGCCACCTATATGGTAGCTTGGGGTTACCTTGTTTTTCCCGAAGGGTATGACTATACATTTTTGGCGTTTAACTTCAGGCCATGGCTCTGGCACCAGCTATCTGTTTCCGTGAGTCCCTTCTGAAGGATATCCGTGCCCGATGCACTTTCCACTATGGCGCCCAGTTTGCAGTCATCTGCAAACTTTGTCAGCCAAAGTCCTCCCATGTTGGCCTGTACTTCTGAGAAGTAGATGCCAAACAATAGGGGCCAAGGACCGAGCCCTGTGGGACACCACTTGTGACCAGCTTGGAGTCTGACACAGCGCCAGCAACTCTAACCCTGTGGGTTCTGTCCTTAAGCCAGTTTGCAACCCATCTTGTGACATATGGGTTTACATTTAAGCTGGTAAGTTTTTCTACAATACCGAGTGGGGTATTGTGTCGAAAGCCTTGCAAGGTCAAGGTAGGCTGTATGGACTGCCTTTCCCTCATCAATGGCCTTGGTGACTATTTGAAGAAGTCGACCAAGTTCAAAAGGCATGATCTTCCCTTGACAAAGCCAAACTGGGTCGGGTCCAATGTCTGCAAGTCCCTATATCTTTGTTTATGAGCTCCATTATGATCCTCTCCATAGCTTTGCAGACTAGACTTGTTAAGCTTATGGGCGGTAATTACCAGGGTCCGTGAGGCGCCACCTTTGTGGAGTGGGACCACAGTTGCCGTCACGCCACTCCTTGGGCACGTATCCTGTGGTAAGGCTGAGATTAAACAGCTGCCTTATGTGCGGGTTTAATTCCTCATTTAGCTTCGTGTAGCACACAGCCGGGGACACCATCCGGTCCCATTGATGCTGTGTTTTTAGCTTTAGAGAGAGCAGCTTTCACCTGCGCATTTGAGATGTCCAGGAGGCTACACTCGGCTGGGATAGTTATCTCTCCTTTAGGGGGGGAGAGGGGGGTGAAGTTTGCACTGAACCTGTCTGCCAGTATGTTGGCAATGTCTGTGGGTTCAGTGATTTTTGTATCATTTTGGACTAATTCTGAGCATATCTGTGAGTTTCCACCCAGGTTCCTAACATAGCTGAAATCTCTGATCACTGTCTATGTGTAACATTCACGTTCCACCTGTGGATGCATAGGGCTTTCTCTAGATACTCTGTTTTCTTCTCACCTCCAAAAGATATGCTGCTTCCTTACACTAAAGTGTATGCAGGTGTCAATAAATCACTAACAAGTAAATAAAAATACAAATTCATGACTGCAAATATGTAAAATAATTCACATTAACAGTGGAGGAGGTATACAAGATGCATATTAGAATAGCAGTGATAAATATGTTGCAACTGGTTTCTAGAGGAGACTGGACATATCAAAAGCAAGGCATAAGAAATGGGAATCAGCAAGGTTAATATTAAGCATACATAGAAACAAACTGGAGTAAAGAGATGAAAATGAGAGAAGGAGGCAAAAACAGGGCTGAAATGTGGAGTGGGATAAGAGAGTAGGACTTAGAATTACTAAAGTTTTGCATAATGGCCACAGTAGGTGCAGTGCAGTAACAATGAGGATCTAAAATGAGCGACTATACTACGAACATAGTAATTAATTAAGGGATGGGCAAGAAGGAGATACAAGTTACAGAGAACAATGCACCATGGGGTAGATCTTCTACAGAAAATGATATATATATATATATATATATATATATATATATATATATATATATATATATATATATATATACTGATAACATACAGCTGGCTTGCAAATATTGAACCAGCTTCAGTAACCAACAGTTACAGCACTTGTTTCCACCTAGGTAAGCAAGATACCTATTCCAAAGCCTTGTTTGGAGGCAATATGTTGTATTTTAAGAGGAATGCAGTACATTGTTTTAAAATGCAGACCCCCCCACCATAGGTTGAGTCTCCCAAGCCCATTGATAGATGACTTTTATTTACACTGAGAAAGGAAGGAAGCTTCTTTAAGGTTTCAAATTGGTGGGCTTACAAAAGTAAGAACATATAACAGCAATCAGAAAAAACATGCAGCTGAGTTACACACTAGCTTAACTTATGCCTGTAGGTTGTGAAAATGTTGGTTGATATATGGGAATCATATAAAAAAGCTGAGCAGAATAACTGCACGGTCTCTAGCTTTATTATAGTTAATCAAATTAGCACTGGTCTCTCTAGGTTTAATTTCTCCAAGTCTTTTGGGTTTCTAGTAGTATCACAGAATAGGACCTCATATAAGGTCCTGTACAGCATGCCAGGATTCTGTAAGTTTTTGTCAATGACAGACTTCACATTGAACATGAACTTGATTTTTGAGAGAGAAGGGGGTGTTGGTATAATGGTTAAGATGTTTACCTCACAAACACAAGGTACAGGGTTTCATTCTCACCTTTGAAAGGGAGTTGATTAGACTTAAAATGACCCAACAGAGAAACTAGCCTAATACTTGCATATGAACCTATAAACCTGCGATAATGACGCCAAGAAATTTAACAGATTTCGTAGTTGTTTATCTGGTTTATGACTGAGGCTGTTATTAATAACCACCAATCAGAGATAGTTCTCCTTGTCAATACAAATATCAAACTCCTTTTAATATTTCTTCAAACGGTCATTTCTTAATAGGTCTGATCAAAGTATTACAATGATTAGTGAAATGTAAAGGGAAGGGCAGGTATTTATGCATGTTGAGAATGCAGCCTCTCTCTGTGCTTTCTCTCAAGTATATATTTAACTTAGCATCACAGTTCAGCAGCAATAGGATCTTTAATAGCCAGATATAGGTTATGGACTACTCTCTTACAAATGTAAACTTACTAGAAAATTAACCCTAGTTTCTTTAGACTTTCTTCACAGCTCATTAAACTTGTATCAGCCATCTTTTGGGTAAAATACTGCTGCTTTATTTCTAATTTTATTAAGTGGGATTTAATGCCCTCCAGGGTGGCATTAAAGGAAAACAAGGGATGAAAGGAATGTTGTGAGGCAAAATGTGACAAGTATTGGTGTCAAGTCTTACCGCTTGAGAAGTCTTCCAAGATGGCAGCACACTGATCAGCAGGTTGATTTCAGCTCACCCAGGGTGAAAACAGAATTGTAAAAATGGTCCAGTGAAACAAAACCCTGGGTACAAAAATGGTTACTGGCTAGTAATTACATTGCCTGGATGCCAGCAAAGAAGAAATATGGAGAACCTGAGAGAAAATCAGTCAGAAAGAAAAGCATAGCAGGGAATAATTTCCCAGCTCTTTAGCAAAAAAAGTAGTTAAAGTTTCAGCTTTGGTATAGGAGATGGCTTTCATTAATTTAGAGGCAATATATCAAATTCACTCTCTGGTGTTTAAAACAAATGAAATACTGAAGGAATATATCAAGTCAAATAACAAAAGGATGGAACAAATAGAAGTCACTTAACTAGCTATTCAGATGAACAGACATAACTGCAAAACTCACAGACTGGAATGAAGAAAAGCCTAGCTGAGCATGAGGCTTCTCATGAAGAGCAGTTTCAAAAAGTTGTGGAGTTAGAAAATCAAACACACAAAGTAAACTTAAGCTTTTCTGTTGTACATGAGAAAAGGAGCAGACTGTATTCACTTTATGAAAGTGTAAGTAGCCAACTGGACTGGTGTTCCACAGCAGCATTTAACTGAGGGAGCACATGATGTGTATGCACAGGATCTGGTCATGAGATAGCAGTATTGACCTATAATAGTAAAGATGCAGTCACAACAGTAGAAGGAGTTTCTCCTGAAAAATGTGGCAGAAAGGAAAGGTATTAAAAATTGCAGACAACCAAGTGTTTGTAGAAATTGACTGTTCACTCTACACAATGCAAAAGAAAAGTTTATCCCAACAATTAGGGAATGTCGAGAAGGAGGTGTGAGATTCAAGCTGCAGTATCCAGCAGTTTTCAGATGATCAGAAGATGACCAGCATCACTGAAATTAGCAAATAAATGAGAGACTAAAAAGCACTGATGCCATTGGATATAGGTATAGACATCTGAAATGTGTCTTTGTAAAAAAGTGGCAAGGACTGGAGTTTTACTGACTTTGTTAAAGTGGTGAGTGAACTATAAAGCACATGCACTCTATGTCATTAGTGTTTCAAAAGACAAAGTAAACCAGTTTTTGTTCTTATCAATATCTGTATAAAACATTTCATGATGTAAATTGCATATTATACTGTACAGCAGTTTTGAAACAAGAACACTCCTGTAACTGACTCAAAACCCAGAAACACAGACAAGACCAAACGTTCCACTCAGCAATTTAATAAAAAGATGTGCAGCAAAATCTTAAAATTCCACCAAACTGTAGTAGTGGTCCATAAAATTAGTAGGATAAAACCATCCATTTCTTTAATATCCCATGCAATAGATAGGGTAAGTGCTTTCGTCTGTTCAAATCACAGACTTTTTCAAAACCATAAATAAGCATCGCATCATGGTTTAAATAATAGACATAACCTAAATCAATTAACATTTTAAAGAAACAGATTAACTACAAATAGAAATTACAAATGCAAGTTAAGAAATTAAGAAAAATGTATATTCTTTCCTTTCTGAATTAATCATTAACGGTTAGACAAAGTTATGCAAAAAAAAATTGCCTTTATAACTTAAGTGCCCTTTGCTTCAGTATAGGCACCAGGGATAAGTGGTCATTGATACCAGGTGGTTGGGTGGCATTTAGTGACAACTGCCACATCAGTTCTCTTCTCCCTATTTCATTACACCAATCCCCTCCCCTCTCATTGCATCTGACCACTTCTAAAATCCCAAACTTGTATCCTGTAAAATTATCACATTTCTGTGTGTCTGTGTAAAGAATTATTATTATTGTAAGTTTCCATTGCTTATGAGTGTTCATTCAACCTTTTTCTCAGGGGTCTTTCAGTTTTGCCTATGTAAAACATATTACACCCCTGACAAACACTCACATAAACCAAACCTTTAGTTTAGCAATCCCCCCCCTGTCAAATTCTCTGCAGTGGGTCCACTATCCATATCTCCGAACTTTCAAAAATAAGTGAACACTGGTTACATCTACCACATTTCTTTGTTCCCCTTCTTTCCTTCATATTTAAAAGGTGATGTTCCAGTAGATGTTTCATGTTGTGTCCTAACTTATATGAAAATAAAGGTCCTTTACCAAGGCACTGGATCAGGTCCTCATTACCCTCCAAAATAACCCAATTTTTATTGAGAATGTTCCTAATCTTATGACCAAAGGAGCCATAATGGGTAACCATAGAGTGAGAATGAGTGTAACTAACACTCAGGGATGATTGCTTTTTTCAGGGCTGGGGCACCCCCAACAAAGAGGTGTATCTAGTTCCCCACCCACTCAAGATATCAATACCCAATTCACGAACCCAGTCATCTGGGTAACCCCTGTCAGTAAACATTTGAATTAACTGACCTAATTCCCTCTTCAAACTATCCTGGGTTGAACACATTTGGGCCCTCTGATCATTTGTCCTCTCACAAGGTTCTTCTTGACATAAAAGGGGTGATGGCTTTTATAACTTAAAAAACTATGAGTATGTCGGTTTGTGGTAAACCCTAGATGTGAATGTGTTCGTATTTGTGTCCCTAGTAATATTGACATTTAAGTAGTTGATACTAGTGGAATCATAAGTGTGTGTGAATTTAAAATATTAACAAAATTATCAGCTACTACAACATGCCTCTTCCACAAAATAAAAATGTCATCCAGAAATACAATAGCCAGTTGCTTACAAAATCCAATCCAAAGATGAAACGTTTTTCCCATACTGTCATAACCAGATTTGAATGCATCTCGACCCCATGGCAACCCCTTTTGACTGCCTATAATACTCCTCCTCAAAAACAAAAAAAAAATATTGTTAAGGACTAATTCCATTAGTTCCATAAATAAATTGATCATATTGGCATTCAAATCATTGTATTCCACCAAAGCCTCTTGGAATAGTTCAAGTCCAATATCATGAGGGATGGAACCAAACAAGTCAACTACGTCAATAGTTGAAAACTCTGTGGTCTCTTCAAAAAATTAATTTTGTATCCGGGACAAAATCCCAGGAGTGAAAAAGTATGTAATCTATATTGGACAGTGTGTCCTTGAGAAGCCGAACACCCCTAACGAGTATGTGGAGCTGTTCTCTGCTGTCACAATAAGTCTTTAAGGGGGGGTGTAACATGTTTTTATGTACTTTAGGTATGCCGAAGATGGTAGGGAGGTAGGGGTATTTATTCTATAAGAGGTTATACAACACTTCATTAATCATCCCCTGTAACAAACTGTCCTCCAAAAACAACTATAGCCTTCTGTGAGAAATATTAATCTCATTTAAAGAGGCTATCTCATACTTGTCAGTGTCCTGTAACATGTTGGCAATGTCATTAACGTAATCAATTTTGTCTGCCAGGACAATTTCACCCCCCTTATCCGGCTTCATGACATGCATAGGGTCAGTACCTCTTAACTGGTTAAGGAGTGTCGCTTCATCCTTAGTAAGGTTGTAAAACTTTTCCCTATGGCTGTGAAATCTGTGGAATATTTTCCTGGTACAAATTTTTCATAATGAGCTAAAACAGCATGCAAAGGGGGGTTAAATACACTTCTTTTACTAAACCTACTGGGTAAATACCCAGTTGGTCCCCCTCTGTCTTTAAAAAATAAACGCAGGTTGAGCTTTCTAGTATAAAGTTTCAGTTCAGTCATAACCCCCGCTATATCCAACTTCGTAGCAGGAACAAATTTGAGCCCTTTTTCAAATAAAGAAAAATGGGTACCCGTAATTGGTTGTTCTGTGTACTTAAAAATATTAAAACCATTTAAGCTCAAAAGTTTGCCATCAAAACTGAAAATAACACCATTGGGGAGAAGTATCTGTTGTGGTTCTTGTTGTTCCAAAACCTTCTGGGACCTCCCTCTCGGGGTCTGCTGTCCTCCTAAAAAATTCTATCTATTCCTGTCATGGTTTAAAATTCTTTCGGACCTAAGTAAAGGTGGGTACTCATGGTCAAAAACCTCATCATGGTCCCCATTAAAACCTTCAATCTGCACTTCATCATTCTCTCCCCTTAATTCATAGCCTACTGATTCTGTTCCATTTGTGTAATCAACTCCACAGTTATTTAATACATTATCACCATAGTAGCTTTTGGGAAGCTGATAAGCTTCTTTGTATTTGTATTCCAACTCACCCCTCCTCAATTTCCTTTGTTTCCTGTTAATATTGTCTTTAACCTGCTGCTCAGTTTTACTAAAAATGCTGTCATATTTACTTTCAAAATTAATGAAACTTTATTGAATTTATTTATATCCTCTAGAAGTCCATTCATTTTATTATTGTTTATTTTAATAATAAAATGGAGTAATTCCACACCATGTCTGTTGAACATGGCTAGAAGTTCATCTAATTCTTGCTGTCACAAAGTCAGACCGTTGAGGAATTTACTCACTTGCAGCCCCTTTGGTACCCTCAGCTGTTTAATACACTCAGCAAGGTACGCAATGTCTATTTGTAATTTACGTACTTTGCTCATGTTAATTTCAAAGTCCTTCAGCCGTTGATGAATATCCAAATTCCTCGTTTGTCTTGCTTCCATAACCAGCAGGGGCTCATCCTGGACCCATCGTTCAAAACTAATCTTCCTGGAGTTTTCCTGTGTGTAGTTGGTATTACTTCGCTGCCCACAAGGAATACTATTCAATGGAGATAATCCAACTGCTCATTGTGAACTCACTGTTCCTTCCCCATTCGGGCCAAAAGGAAGAGAAGATGATGTCATCGTCGACATCGGGGAAACTGCTAGGGTGGCTGGGGCTTGTAGTTTATCTGATGTCTTTTGCAGTTGCTGGTACTGCAAAGACATGAGTTTGTACAATTGTCCGATATTGTTTTCCTCATCTACGGTCGCCGTATCAGAGTTAGGTGCTTCCAAATGGCTTGCCTGGGGCGTAGTTGGATTGTTGGAGTATATAATTATGAAAACACACTACTCAAGAGTAGCAGTTCATAGAGGAAAGTTCCACTGTGTGCTAGGTGAGTCAGACAAATGCTCGGCCCCAAACACAAGAAAAAAAAAAAAAAAAAAAAAGAGCATGCAGGAGAATAAAATCCGCCAGTGAAACAAGAACACTCCTGTTACAGACTCAAAACCCAGAAACACAGACAAGACCAAAAGTTCCACTCAGCAATTTAATAAAAAGATGTGCAGCAAAATCTTAAAATTCCACCAAACTGTAGTAGTGGTACATAAAATCAGTAGGATAAAACCATCAGTTTCTTTAATATCCCATGCAATAGATAAGGTAAGCAAATCACAAACTTTTTCAAAACCATAAAGAAGCACTGCATCATGGTTTAAATAGCAGACATAACCCAAGTCAATTAACATTTTAAAGAAACAGATTACCTACAAATAGAAATTACAAATGCAAGTTAAGAAATTAAGAAAAAAAGTATATTCTTTCCTATCTGAATTAATTATTAGCAATTAGTCAAAATTATGCAAAAAAAAAAAATTGCCTTTATAACTTAAGTGCCCTTTGGTTCATTACAGGCACCAGGGATAAGTGGTCATTGATACCAGGTGGTTGGGTGGCATTTAGTGAAAACTGCCACATCAGTTCTCTTCTCCCTATTTCATTACACCAATCCCCTCCCCTCTTATTGCATCTGACCACTTCTAAAATCTCAAACTTGTATCCTGTAAAATTATCACATTTCTGTGCATCCGTGTAAAGCATTATTATTACTGTAAGTTTCCATTGCGTATGAGTGTTCATAAATCCTTTTTCTCAGGGGTCTTTCAGTTTTGCCTACATAAAACATATTACACCCCTGACAAACACTCACGTAAACCAAACCTTTAGTTTGGCAATTCCCCCCACCAAATAAATTCTCTGCAGTGGGTCCCCTATCAATATCTCTGTACTTTCCAAAAAAAAATGAACACTGGTTACATCTACCACATTTATTTGTTCCCCTTCTATGTATCTTTGCCTAAGTAAAACATTACACAGACACGCACAGAAATGTGATAATTTTACAGGATACAAATTTGAGATTTTAGAAGTGGTCAGATGCAATGAGAGGGGAGGGGATTGGTGTAATGAAATAGGGAGAAGGGAATTTATGTGGCAACGCCACCCAACCACCTGGTATCAATGATCACATATACCTGGTGCCTGTACTGAAGCAAAGGGCACTTAAGTTATAAAGGCATTTCTTTACATAGTTTTGACCAACTGTCAATAATTAATTCAGAAAGGAAAGAATATACATTTTTTTTTAATTTCTTAACTTGCATTTGTAATTTCTATTTGTAGTTAATCTGTTTCTTTAAAATAGTTAAAAAGAAAAGGAGAAGCTCAGTTGTGGAGTACAGGAGAGAACACACCAAAGTAATGTTCCAAACAAAAACATGAACTCCTGATACTGCAAAACCACACTGAAGGTGCAAAAAACTGTGTAAAATCTAATGCTCTTTATTAAAGGTAAGCGCTTTCGCAACCTGTCCTGGTTGCTTCCTCAGACCAAAAAATCATTCCCTTTAAATTCTGTGTCACATGACAGTAACCAATTAAATAAAAGGGCAAGTGCATTAAAAAAAAAAATACAAGAATTAATTCAAACAATATATATATATATATATATATATATATATAAAGAAGCATACATGTCAACCAGAAGATCAGGAAGAAAGCTGGTTGACATTTAATGCAATGTAAAGATAGGGTAGTACTAGTAATTTTAGATGGAAATGTTTTTACATATGTAGTAAGTTATTTAAATATATATAGTATGCTATAGTAAATTAATATATTTATTGCTTTTAAATGAGTATTTTATATTACATTATATGCTGCTTTCTATATATATATATATATATATATATATATATATATATATATATATATATTGTTTGAATGAATTCTTGTATTTTTGAATGTAGTTGCCCTTTTATTTAATTGGTTACAGTCATGTGACACAGAATTTAAAGGGAATGATTTCTTCTGTACTTTTTGGTCTGAGGAAGCAACCAGGACAGGTTGCAAAAGCACTTACCTTTAATAAAGAGCATTGGATTTTACACTGTTTTTTGCTCCTTCAGTGTGGTTTTGCAGTATCAGGAGTTCGCGTTTTTGTTTGGAACATGTTTCTTTAAAATGTTAACTGATTTAGGTTATGTCTGTTGTTTACACCATGATGCAATGCTTTTTTATGGTTTTGAAAAAGTCTGTGATTTGAACAGATGAAAGCACTTACCTTATCTATTGCATGGGATATTAAAGAAACGGATGGTTTTATCCTACTGATTTTATGTACCACTTCAACAGTTTGGTGGAATTTTAAGATTTTGCTGCACATCTTTTTATTAAATTGCTGAGTGAAACCTTTGGTCTTGTCTGTGTTTTTGTGTTTTGAGTCAATTACAGGAGTGTTCTTGTTTCACTGATGGATTTTATCCTCCTGCATGTTTTTTTTTACTTTACTTGTACAGCAGTTTTGTATAGTGTACACTCATGACTATATTAAATGTGAGGTGGGGGAGTCTTAGTGACTTTTGTATATGTTAAAGATATTAAAGCATGCAAGTACTTGTTCTTAGTTGTAAGCTACACAGACTTTACACTGTAACAAGATAAGAAAGGCTGGAGAGAAACAAAGTTAATACAACGTGATTCTTGGCTGTTGGTTTGCAGATAGGGTGCAAAAGATCATATTATACATAAATATAGGAGAATTTCTTCTCTTTCTATAGAGGAAGGCATTAGGATTAATATTCTAGATTTAAGCTATAGACACATTGTTTAAGCAAACTGGCTTGAAAATAAGACAAAATGATGAAATGCAAGGAAAATGGCATGTTTCTTGCATGTGCAGTTATTAGCTCTTTTCCCATTAGCAAATGCTCTCATTGGAAAACAAGTGCGCAGGTGCAGGAAGTTGGCCATAGGAAGTCTGAATGGTGTGTAATAAGTGACATTTGCAAAGATTCTTTCAGGCATCTGCAACTTTATACTAGCTTTTTTTCTCACTGCAGAATGCTTTTACTGGAAGATGAGTTGTCTGCAGGTGTAGGCAAAAACACTGACAGCATTGAGCACTCTTGGCTGTGACAAATGTAAGGATTACTATTTACCATTTAAAGATAAAGTACCAAGTAGTTCAGCAGAAAATAAATAAGGTTTGAAATTGTGGGAAGTGAATTATTTGCCGTCCCCAGGACCTTTAATAGTTTAAAGCATTATATACAATTGTGCATATTTTGCTTTATTTATTTAAAGTTAGGCATTGCACTTTTTTCTAAACTTAATGTTTAATGAAAGCATGCAAGCTGTTTTTCACGTCTGGGAGGGGAATTCAGGTATGAAAAGAACAGACCGCAATCAGTGAAGTTTGAAAACTGGGTGTAACATACACCTTAGCATGTGTAACCTGAATTTTAGATGATGCAATGCCTGTGGGTACAGCTGATGGTTTGGAGCAATTGATCCTATCATTGGTACAGCTGATGGTTTGGAGCAATTGATCCTATATGGAAGGGTAAACTTCATTTGTTGAAAATGTATATAGTTTTGTGTTTACTCTTGTTTACAAGGATATGTGGCTCTAGAAATGTACTTATTTTAGTCAATGTTTTATTGAAGCAAAAAGTCATAAAATCTGACATATATTCAAATGTAGATGAGAAGTGACCGATGATATGCAGAATGGATTGGAATGTTTGTACAGCAACTTTACAACAATTTCTATATGTCTAGCAGTAGTATTTGGTGTCAGGTAGAAGCTAGAACTATGTAGTAGAAGAGCTGTGATGTAGTCATGACAATCATAAATGAACCATGGATGGATCCCATCCACTTTTGGAGGGCTATCAATTTTTAATTGCTCCAGAACTGGACATAATCCAGTCACTACCCTCCAATATCCATTCTCCAAATTCTTGGTAAAATTCTATAGAAAACTGTCTGCATCTAACTGGCACAATACATAAACAAGTAAACCTAATCTCTACCAAGAAATATGGTTTCTGGTTAGGTCACAGCAAACTGCTACTTTGTCTTTCATACACAATATTCAACTAGGAAAAAAAAAAAGGTCAGCTTACAGGCACCATTTTTACTGACCTCATGAAAACTTTCAGTCTTACAGATCATAAGATGGCACATCACTTATTTGTTATAGGTTTTAGGTCAGATGCTCTTCCATTGTTCAAACGTTAACTCTGAAATCACCACTTTAATATCAAAAGTCAGTCCTCATTCTCATGCTCCAGCAATCTCAAACAAGATGTTCCACTAGGATCTATATTTGCCCCACTTCTCCATATATTTCTTCCAAAATTCCCATTGATTGCTGAGTACATGATCTTATTCTGCTCAAACCAATCCCCCACAATACTGTAAAAAGAACTTCAGGCTGACTTCCTATCTCTAATCAACTAGATCAACAGCAAAAAACTACCACTGAACTCTTCCAAAATGGAAACTGTGACTTTGGGGATAAAACATTAATGGAACAAACCTTCTACACTATATATATATATATATATATATATATATATATATATATATATATATATATATATAAAACAGATTGCAACATTACCACTATAGAAAATACTAACTCATTTCAATATCAAGTACTTTGACTAGACTCACCTTTCAACTTCACTACCCACCTAGACAACTTTATTTTGGGCCAACAAAACCTCACCCTTTCTCTCTAAGGTTCCCAGAATATCAATAGGAAAAGGCATGTTACTTTTCCAACTGGAAAACAGCCTTCCCATAGTAAATATATTCTTCAAAAAAGAAACCCCATATTCACACAATAATCACCAATAAAATTTGCTTGTTCATTACAGCCTCATCTAAGCAGGACCACCAATGAAAATTTTACAAAAAGAAAAATAGCTCCCTGTCAAGCTGATCTTCTGCTGTGCTCACAAATTTTTAAACTTCTGTGCAACTGCACTTTCTCTCCTATTGTAGCTAAACTAATACAAGATTGTCCATATCACAATCTCACAAGTCTATAGACAAATTAGCAACTACATTTCAAGCATATAAAACAAAATAAAATTCCAACACAATGATCATGGATTCTCTTTACTAGGTCCTAAACACTGGGAATCAATCCCCTCCCACCTAAAAGAAATTTATTCCTACCCACAATTCCATTCACAATTAAAAGATCATTTCCAGAAATTGGGCAAATTCAAATGTCATACATATATCCATATTACCTAATTTCGCAATCATCGGTCCTAGCCTACAGACCTCCATAGCAAGATCTCTCTCATTGCACAGCTTACTAATGGACTAGTATGTGCAATGTAGTGTGCGATGCATGAGAAAGAAAAATTTTGGAGTGAGCTGGATGAAGTGGTGGTGAGTGTACCCAAGGGTGAGAGACTGGTGATTGGAGTGGATTTCAATGGGCATGTTGGTGAAGGGAACAGAGGGGATGAGGAAGTGATGGGCAGGTATGGTGTTAAGGAGAGGAATGCAGAAGGTCAGATGGTAGTGAATTTTGCAAAAAGGATGGACATGGCTGTGGTGAATATGTATTTTAAGAAAAGGAGGAGCACAGGGTGACATACAAGAGTGGAAGAAGATGCACACAGGTGGATTATATCCTATGCAGGAGGGCCAGTCTGAAGAAGATTGGAGACTGTAAAGTGGTGACAGGAGAAAGTGTAGTTAGGCAGCATAGAATGGTGGTCTGTAGAATTATGGTGATCAAGAAGAGGAGGACAAGTGTGAGAGCAGTGCCAAGGATCAAACGGTGGAAGTTGAAAAAGGGTGATTGTGAGGTAGAGTTCAGGGAAGAGTTAAAACAGGCACTGGGGGGCAGTGAAGAGTTACTGAATAGCCGGGTAACTACAGCAGAGATGGTAAGGGAGATAGCTAGAAAGGTGCTTGGTGTGACATCTGGACAGAGGAAGGAGGACAAGGAGACCGGGTGGTGGAATGAGGAAGTACAGGAGAGTATACAGAGAAAGAGGCAGGTGAAAAAGTGGGATTGTCAGAGAGATGAAGAAAGTAGACAGGCGTGTAAGGAGATGAGGAGCATGGTAAAGAGAGAGGTGGCGAAGGCGAAGGATAAGGCATATGGAGAGTTGTATGAAAGGTTGGACTGCAAAGAGGGAGAAAAGGACTTGTACCAATTGACTAGACAGAGGGACCGAGCTGGGAAAGATGTGCAGCAGGTAAGGGTGATAAAGGAAAGTGAGGGAAACATACTCACAAGTGAGGAGTGTGTGGTAAGCAAATGGAAAGAGCACTTTGAGGGGCTGGTGAATGAAGAGAATAAGAGAGAGAAGGCTGGATGATGTGGGGATAGTGAATTAGGAAGTGAAACAGATTAGCAAGGAGGAAGTATGGACAGCTATGAAGAGGATAAAGAATGGAAAGGCTGTTGGTCCAGATGACATACCAGTGGAAGCATGGAGGTGCTTAGGAGAAATGGCAGTGGAGTTCTTAACCAGATTGTTTACTGAAATCTTGGAATGTCAAAGGATGCCTGAGGAGTGGAGAAAAAGTGTTTTGCTACCTATTTTTAAGAATAAGGGTGATTTGCAGAGTTGTAGTAACTAGAGAGAGATAAAAAATGATCAGTCACAGCTTGACATTATGGGAAAGAGTAGTGGAAGCTAGGTTAAGAAGGGAGGTGATGATTAGCAATCAGCAGTATGGTTTCATGCCCGGAAAGAGCACTATATATGCGATGTTTGCTCTGAGACTGTTGATGGAGAAATATAGGGAAGGTCAGGAGGAGTTGCATTGTGTCTTTGTGGACTTGGAGAAAGCATGTGATAGGGTGCCTAGAGAGGAGTTGTGGTATTGTATGAGGAAGTCAGGAGTGGCAGAGATGTAAGAGTGGTACAGGATATGTATGTGGGTAGTGTGACAGTGGTAAAGTCTGCAGTGGGAGTGACAGATCCGTTTAAGGTGGAGGTGGGATTACATCAAGGATCAGCTCTGAGCCCTTTCTTATATGCAATGGTGGTGGACAAGTTGACAGACGAGATCGGACAGGAGGCCACATGGACTATGATGTTTGCAGATGACATTGTGATCTGTAGTAATAGTAGGGACCAGGTTGAGGAGACCCTGGAGAGGTGGAGATATGATCTAGAGGGGAGAGGAATGAAGGCCAGAAGGACTAAGACAGAATATGTGTATGAATGAGAGGGAGGATAGAGGAATGTTGAGGATGCAGGGTGTAATGTTGGCAAAGGTGGATGAGTTTAAGTACTTGGGATCAACAGTTCAGAGTAATGGTGAGTGTGGAAGAGTGGTGAGGAAGAGAGTACAGGCAGGGTGGAATGGGTGGAGAAGAGTGTCAGGAGTGATTTGTGACAGACAGGTATCAGTAAGGGTGAAAGGGAAGGTCTACAAGAGGGTAGTGAGACCAGCTATGTTGTATGGGTTGGATACAGTGGCATTGACAAAAAGGCAGGAGTCAGAGCTGGAAGTGGCAGTTAAAGATGTTAAGATTTGCACTGGGTGTGACAAGGATGGGCAGTATTAGGAATCAATATATTAGAGGATCAGCTCAGGTTGGACGGTTTGGAGACAAAGTCAGAGAGGCAAGGTTGCGTTGGTTTGGGCATGTGTTGAGGAGGGATGATGGCTATATTGGGAAAAGGATGCCAAGGATGGAGCTGCCAGGTAAGAGGAAAAGAGGAAGGCCTAAGATAAGGTTTATGGATGTGGTGAGAGAGGACATGCAGGCGGTTGGTATGACAGAGCAATATGTAGAGAACAGGAAGAAATGGAAACAGATGATCGCCGAAAGAGAAGATGACTAATGGACTAGTATGACACATTGCATATATTTATATATATATTTGAACACTCTTAACCTTGAATGTATTCCTATCACATTGTTTTTTTCATTGTAATTGACTATTTGTATCTTTTTCTGTAAGATTCTTTCCCAGGCTGAAACTAAAATTTGTCATACATGATCAGTACTTTACCCAGATGAACAAATCCAAATAGATATATAAATCATAGTGGTAGGCTTCTGGGCTGTGTAAGGATTTGGATCACCTTAGGTTAGTATGCTGTGTGCCTGACCATTCATGAAATTGGTGAAACTATGTGGTTAATCTGCAGGACTGTAGGTTTTAATTAGGCTTGCCAGACAGCTGTGACAAAAGACCTTGGTAAAATTTAAGAATATTTTTTTAATCTGGTAAGGTCATAATGCAGAAATCACACATGTTAAAGCCAGAATATAGGTATGACAGGGACTTTGGTACTGCACATTTTGGCTTTCTGCAGAATCTTCAAGATCATCAGAAAAGGCAGAAATCCATACAGTAGTCCCGAGGGCCACTGGAGGACTACAGCATCCTGTGGAATCTATCCCTGTGGAAAAATTAAGAAAAACAGACTATATCAAGGTTCTCCCAAATTGGAGATAATCATGCAACTGTCTAGAGGAACCACTCATGTGACATCAGTAAAGATCTGCTGAAACCTGGTATATGAATTGCCCATTCCCACAGTCTCATGTCATCCTGACAAAGTGGGTAGGATATCATTCCCCATGCTTATGCATGGCAACACTGACATACCATTACAGATGAAATCAACTACATCCTAGGACAGGAAGCCATGAAGAACCTGCAGTGACAGGAAGATTGTCCTCAGCTCCAGGATATTTATGTGCAGTTTGGCCTCTTCATCTCACATAAGCAAAGCTCCCACCCCAGGACTAATTCATATATGGTAACTGTGCAGATGGGAAAAGGATAGCCTTCCCACCATGGCAGAAGCTGGTGTTAAACTTAGAAAAGATAAAGATGATCTTTTGTCTGGGACCACTGAAACTTTACTGTTCAGTGCAGAACTTTCATATAAAATCTCACAAATGTGACTATATAAATGACTGCTGCCATGAAACCCATTAGCCTGACATCCAGTGGTACACTGGGGTGGTGTGGGACAGAAGACAGAAGTTGTGGAACTGCTGCCTGAAAGGAGCAACTTCTCCCTGATATGAAACAGAATATGTGGGTAACTGCATTCAGATGGAAGTCTTTACAAACATGTGCCTGCCATGGTTCTGCCTAGGACTTTACAGTGTTCACTGAAATCACCAAGGAGAGAAACAGTTGTATGAAATCTCTTGCCCAAGTCAGCAACTTCCTGGCAGGACAGCAAAAGCCAGCCATCCTCATAAGGGAACACTCTGATTGCATGCAGTTTCAGTTGAGTTGCTATTGCTGCCATGCATTTGGTGAACATCCTGTTTGCTGTGGTTAGACTAAATAGAAGGTCATTGAACTGGTAATGATGGTCTCCCACCATTAAGTCCAGGAACTTTCTGGATGCCCATGAATTATTTATGTACAGATAAGCATCTTAGAGATCTAAAGATCATATGCAAGTCTTTTTCCTGCAAACAAAGAAGAATATACTGCATTATGGCCATCTGGCACTTGTTTTCTGGATGTATTAATTAAGGCTGCTTAAGTCTAAAATGGGCTGAAATTCTTCATTTTCTTTCAATATAAACAATACCACAAATAAATCCCAGATCCACTTTTGTGTAGTGAGAACTCTTGGATGGCTGTTTTAACAGGTTTGCAACCTTTAGTTTGGCTGACTCCTTCTGATGGGGTGGGACCCTGGGAAGGTGGTCTGGGTGGTCTCTGGACATTACTTCCTTTATCCATCTGTCCTATGTAATAGCCTGCAACGATTTCAGATGGAGGGATGTTTGATCCCCAGTTCCTCCTGTGATAAACAGTAAGTAAAGTCCTCAGGGTTTCTGTACCAAGGGCTATGGAATACCTGATTTTGTGGACTTCCTATTGCTTCTAGGAAAGTTTGGAAAACTCATTCATCCATATGAATTTCTATCTGGCCAATACTGAAAGGGTGGCTTGTCTTTTTGAATCACAATTTATTTACACTCTTCCCATTTCTTGAAAAGGCGAAGGCTGGAGAACCTGCGACCCACAGACATGGGCACTTTCCCTTCTTGCTTACTCGAGGATTCACCATATGGGGAATTAGCAGAAAGTATTGCATGTTTTCAGTGTATACTGACATAGCCCGTGATGGCTCAGTAACACTCAACATTTTACAGAACATTTGTGGGAGCAGGTTTTCAAAAATGTTTTTATCAAATTGTCTTAAATCTATTCAAAATGTCTAACTTTTTGCTTATTCATGCTGTGTTTACTGGTCTGTAACTATAGACTATAACACCATGTGTTGGCTCTAGCTTATGCAGAATTCATTCTGCTTACTTGTATATTGCTTTGTTTACTCAGAGTATCGACTTTGTTCATTCCTTTTGTTACTCTATGTTGCTTGATGTGTGAAGAGTTTTGCCTTTGATGCTCAGGTAGTGGCTGAAAAATGTCCTCAGACCAGTCCATGTAGTTGGTTAATAAATGTAAAATAAATAAATAAGCAGGCAAGAAAAGGACTAAGTTACTGGATAACTTAGGCAGGAGTTGAAGAGGAGAGAACAACAAACACAATAAACTAAGCTCTAGCCTACAACTACCAGCAGTTATATTAACCATTTCTAACTAACTTGCCATGTGGAAAGAAAACAGTAAAAGTTTTACTCATCACAGCACATATAAAGAAACACATTGTGCCAGGCATGTAATTACTCTGATGCATGTGGTCCATTGGCATATGAGACCTGGGGGGGGTAAGCACGGTGCATTACTGGAGCAAGGGGAGGAGTTTGAGCTTTGGAAAGCCATGGAGATGCCACAATGTCCTTACCCAATTACCCAATGATAAATTTGTTGTTTAAAACTTGCTTCTTCCCATAGGGAATACCAGAGGGAAACAGAGATCGCCCAGTCAAGGGAGGAAGCGTTGGAAACATTCAAGTTGACAACTGAATATTCCTTCAATCAAGCAGTTTTGGAGCACAGCGGACAATTATTGTACAATTAATCGGATGTTTATTTGACTGATGTTCAATTATGAGTCCTTGACAAAGGACTTTCTTTTATACCTACAGCTAGTAGTGTTTGTAATGATGTAATGGTAGATCTGAAGTTGTTCTGTTGAAATGTGATGTTGAATTATGTTTTCTGATTCTGCTATGCAACCTTCAGTATTGAGGAAACCAAGTATATTTTGCCCTGATTTTCATCGTTTAATAGAACCATTTTTGCAGATGTGTAAGCATGATTTATTACAGTATTATAATGATCCATTAAATAAATGTAACAGGTTTTATAACCTTACATCTAGTGAATTTTCTGCTCTACAGGAGTTACAAGCTAATGAGGGCATAACTATTTCCCCATCTGATAAATGGGGAGCTATAGTGATTCTCAGCTGTAAACATTATATAAAAAATATGATTTTAATGTTGTCAGATAGTAGTACTTAGACTTACTAACCTAACAGAGATACAAAAACTTATATTTATTGTGAATTATTTGACTGTTTGTCTTCTAGGTATATTAGTAAGGAGTTATATGACTTCTGTATTGTTGAGAAACCATTAATGCTCTTTATAAAGGGCTTGCCCAAAATCCATAAAGCTTTATCTAACCCACCCTATGGGCCACAGAGCCCATATCCAATTATTTAGAAAAAGCTCTACAGCCTTTATTAATGAAGTCACCACTATTTTAAAAGAGTCACAGCATTTTCTTATTATGCTATATGATAAGTTCCAGAAGGTGCCAGTGTGTGCTACAGATATGTTAGTTATTATGGATGGATGCTCATTATTTACATGCATACCAAATGATGTAGGCATCCAATATATTACAGATTTCTTGCAAAGTCATAGTGATTTTGATAATGATGCATACTGACTATATGTACGTTGATGGAATTGGTGCTTACCAATAATGTATTTGCGTTTGAAGGGAAATTTTACATTCAACAATATAGAGTGGCCATGGGAACACCATGTGCCAACACCTATGCTAATACTGTAATGGCACAATGGGAAGATACTGTGTTGTTGAATAATGTTACTTATAGTAGAAATTTGTTACATTATAGTAATTTTGTGGATGACATATTTTTATCTGGAGAAGTTCCACAGAGCTATTTTAGCAGTTTGTTTATTTTTTAAATGAGAGTAACTCTTGAAGTTTACTACATGTACTACATCACTTTATGGGACTGATTTCTTAGATGTCAAGCTAACAAGAGAAGGGCATGTTCTGCACACTCAGATTTATAGGAAAGAATGTAGGAAGAAGAGCATCTTATCACATTCTCTAGTATGCATCCGACACATGTATTCAAAAAATATCTTGAAAGTACAGGCTCTATGTACTTCTAGACTTACCACCAAAGATAGAGGATATACTGAGGCTGAATGTGATTTACAAATGGCCGGAAGAGAAGGTAGAGGTAAACCTTATTTTTCAAAAAGGAATATGCCACCGGTTAATAGGATGGATGGTTAAAACAAAAAAGAATGTAGACTATGTCTACCTTATGCCTCTGACAATAAGAATGTTATGGATATTATACATAAGAACTGGCATGTCCTAACAGCAAATAGTAGGATAGAGCAAGTTGTGGGAACATATCCAAAAGTTACTTATAAAAATGTGAAATCATTGAAATGTAGGCTTTGCCATAGAACTTGCATGGTAACCAGTAAAACTATTTCTAAGAGACAACGAATATTTGGTTGTAGACATTGCCATTTTTGCAAGTATATTGCCAATAAGAACGCTTTTATACATCCTGATACAAACAATATATTTTAGGCATTATGCTGACTGCTCAACTGCTAATGTTATATATTTAGCTAAATGTGTTCAATGTTTTAAGATCTATGTTGCCATGACTACTCGACCATTGAGGGATAGGATTAGGGAACATATATATTACAGCAATACTGGCGACACCAAGTGCAGTTGCCAAACATATTATTGAAGAAGATACCATTCATAGATTCATATTTTTTACCATAGAGATCTTGCCAAGCACTATAAGGTTGGGGAATAACAGGCACACACTTGAAAAGATTGAGCAAAAATGGATTGTTTTGCTACAAGTGGTCAAGGGTTTGGGTTTGAATGAAGCTTTGTCACTCAAACCCTTTTTAAGGGACAGAAGGCTTAGTTACATCTGCTAACCTTCTCCCCTCCCCCTTTTTAATACACTCTTTTTGCCTTGGCTGTTAGATACACATCTTTTCATAGTAGTTATAGGTGTGTCTGCTTATATATGTGCACATACTCTTTATACATTATTTATTTATACATTTTCTATTTTCATTGTGTTTTTATATACACACATTTTTTATGTTAGCAGAATTTAGCTATGATGTTTGATTTTGTTTATATTTATTATTTTTTTATATATTTTTTGTTTATGTGCTTGGTTTTTTGAATATTTAAGTAGATGGATGAGTGTTCATGTAGTAGTTCAAGTTTTTTATTGCAAACTTCACGTAAGGTATATACTTAGTTAACTATGTGGATGAAAGGACTGTTTCAGCCTTTGTTGATGCAGTTCTGCATTAAATTCTCCAAATCACCAGTATATTTGCAACAGTATGATAAAATGGTTTATGCATGATGCATATTATACTGTTTAGATATTTGTAATATATGTCTTATTACATCTGAAATCTATTATATAAGTTGTGGTTGGAACACAATAAAAATGTACTTATTTTGCTAAAGTGTTAGGTTACTTTAAATCACTTGGTTTCCACTAATTATTTAGAGAAAAATCAAACCAAACCAGCTTCTGGGCTAGGAGCCTCTTCAGATTCAATGTAGTAATTCATAGACAAACAGAATGAGGCTCGCCACAGCACAAAGTAAAATTAGAACACAATTTATTGACTGCAGTAACCAAAGTAAGCGCTTTCACGTTTTGCAACACTTCATCAGACTTTTACAACTGCTAGCAACTCCAACCACACTTAAATAGTAACATAATACACCCCCTATTCAATTAATCAATCAAATCATAAAAGCCATTCACATTCTAAAAGCAACAGGCACACAATCACAACATCAAACACATGCTCTCCTCACATATATTAAAAAACATGTTACAAACATAATTATAACAATATAACAAAACATATATATATATATGCATCAAAAATATATAAAAGAGAGAACAGCAGCTCATATGTGCATATAAAATTGCTCACAACTTAATGAGCGTAGGGGCGTGCTGCTAACAATGGTTTTAAGGTTACCTTCTCATTTAATCCATGCCCCCTACAACTTTGTAATCTTATTATCCATCTGTTTTCACGTTCCTCAGTGTAATTCTTTATATCTCCCAACCTACTTGTTACCCCAATCAATTCTAAAACACTGAACTTAAATTTGTGTGTCATCCCTTTATCTAAAACATGCCGGGCTAAGGCATTATGTTCATCTTCTCTATTTATTGCATAGATATGCTCTCTAACCCGTTCCCTAAGACTCTGATTCCTTTATTCATGTTTGTATAAGGAATCACTACTCTATTCTCATTATTACATTGATTTCTATTGTTATTAACATTCCCACCATTCCTATATAAATATGGTCTCCCTTTTCCTTTCCTTATTGAATCATTTATTTGATAAACAGACTCAACTTCATATTTTTCATAACCTCGAATAAAGGAATCAGAGGAATAATAGAAAAGAATTGGGGGATACTTACTACAGATGAGAAGATAATCCAAATAGTGGGCCAGAAACCGCGTTTCTCATATAAGAATACGAAGTCGCTTAAGAGGTTGCTATGTTATGAAGATAGCAACAATAAAAGCACACTCGTGGAATCAAATAGACAGGGGACACTACCTTGTAGAAGCTGTAATCACTGCATGTATATGTCGGGGAGCGACTATTTTGTACATCCAGATACGAATTACAAATATAATTTCAACTTCTATGCTGACTGTAAATCAAGGAATTTGATATATATAGCCGTCTGCCAGAGTTGTTTATGTTTTTATGTAGGTAAAACGAATAGGAGTCTTAGGGGAAGGGTTAGAGAGCATATCTATGCAATAAATAGAGAAGATGAACATAATGCCTTACCCTGGCATGTTTTAGATAAAGGAATGACACACAAATTTAAGTTCAGTGTTTTAGAATTGATTGGGGTAACAAGTAGGTTGGGAGATATAAAGAATTACACTGAGGAACATGAAAACAGATGGATAATAAGGTTACAAAGTTGTAGGGGGATTGGATTAAATGAGAAGGTAACCTTAAAACCATTCTTAGCAGCACACCCCTATGCTCATTAAGTTGTGAGCAATTTTATATGCACATATGAGATGCTGTCTCTCTTTTATATATTTTTGATGCATATATATATATATATATATATATATATATATGTTTTGTTATATTGTTATAATTATGTTTGTAACATGTTTTTTAATATATGTGAGGAGAGCATGTATTTGATGTTGTGATTGTGTCCACTAATTATTTAATGGGAGGGAAAAAGGTCACTAGCAGTGATTGGTTTAAAATGTTTAGGCTTGTGATAGAATTTTATGTCTGATGAAGCGTATGAGCACTACGCAAAAGCACTTACATGTTTTTTGCTAAATAAATTGTTTGGTTTTATGCCATGTTTGTCCTTTGCCTGCTTGGATTTCTTGCATTATATATTTTTGGAGCCTGGTCTGGACTTGCAGTGGTTTTGTTTTTGCCACAGGTATCTATATGTTGATTATATAACAAGTGGTTGAAATGTTAAGTGATCAACAGAAAACAGAAAAAAAGACACAACCATTCCTTATATCAACAGCACTACATACAGACACATAGTATATCAAAAAATAAACAAACTTCCTTTTCTAATGTACTACTTATAACTAACGCTACCACACATTCAGCTCAAATTTGACTGAATTCTGCTAGTGTTATGGAAAAGGCTTTGTAATGTGTGCAGGGGGGTTTCACCTAAAGCTCACACACTTGTACAAAAATTTCCAGCCCCACCACTGACTTCTGTCGACCAACTGGAAGTCACCCAATACAGGTTTCACACAAACTGCCCTTTCCTCAACATGTACAGCTTCACATAGATGAATGTCGACCAAATGAACTGCAACCATTCAACTCATACATATGTAGGTTCATAACTGTTCCACTATAAATGCTTGTATGGATTTCATTTCAGGATGATATTGTGTACCAGTGTTTGTATATTGTACCTGTGTGAATGCATACTTTTATTCTATATACTTTCTTGTAATGTAAACCGGTTCAATATGCTACTTGTGTTATTTTCTAATACTGCTCTTTTAAAGGTCACACTAATGTTTAATGTACCCTGTGTTAATTTACATTGTATCTTGTATTACATTGTACCAATGGAACTTTTCTTCCAGGACTTCTGTTGCAAAGGGGGTTTTACATCCAGTTGGACTTCTCTGGTCAGCAAATTAAAATAATACATTTCTCAATTCAGCCTTTTAACAGGGTGTGTGCCTGAGCTCTGAAAAACAGCAATTGTGGTGCCTCTGCATAAAGACAGTGCTGTAACTGACCCTAGAAATCACGGTCATATGAGCCTCATTAGTACTATATGTAAAGTCTTATAACGGGTTAATCAATATGATACACTAACATCCTTCATAAAGAATTATGGACAGCTGAATGGGTACTTTCACTTTTACCTGGGACTAACAGGCAAAGCCCTCCTTGAGAAAGGTGGTACAGACTGACAATGGGCATAAGCAGGGCACTGATGGTCATGAGACTAAATTGCCCTGAAACTTCTATGAATCCAACAAGCAGATTTTAGTCAACATTATCAACACCAAAACTAGCAATTTACAAACACTTGAGCCTACTTAGTACAGATTTATGAAAGTAATTCTTGCTTGCTTAACTTAGTTGACTGTTTTTGTGATAAATGCTACTGATGTAGGTCATTCTGTTCAATGCAGCGGCTCTGTCTTGCTAAGGCATTAAATATGATTTCCTACGCAGGCATTTTTTTATTGAACTTAGCTTAAATATTAATCCCTATATTACTTGATGGCTTGCTAACTGGTTCACTGACCATACATACAAGGTCAAAGTCAGTGGTGCTGTCTAATTTAATAAATTAGTCACTACTAAGAGTCTCTCATGACTTTCTGCTGGGTTTCTTTCTCCTTGGCATTTACTTCTCTGATTTAAAGACAGATGTCCAAAGTTTGCAGTTTATAACATTTGCAAATGATGAGCTGTGTTTCACTACTGATACCCCTAAAGATTCTTATATTCTCCAAAAAGGACAAGACAGTCAGTATCTGGTGTTCTGACCATGGCCTTAAACCAGCTACAAAAACATGTACTTTAGTTGCATTTGGAAAAAAAAATCTTTCCTATTGATGATAACATAACCCTGTATAAGGCTGATGCAGTTGTTGGACATCTAGGTACTTTCACTGAGCATGAACAGTCCTTTGCTCATCACATATCAGTTCCAGTAAGGAAATAAGAAGTTATGTACTCACCATAACGTTCCATCTGAGTAGGTGACTTCATTTGGATGCAACCTGTGGGATTCGGATCCGACATCGGATCCGAGCCGGCAATTCATAAGCTTTAGGATCTGAGCTCCTAGCTCCTCCCTTTACCCATAATCCCCTGCTAAGCCCTAACTGACCTCAGATTGAGTTTGCCCTGTGAATACCAGTATAACAGAATCCTGGGAAACCAGAACTAATAGCGTCATGAAAGGTCAGGGGGATGGAGGGGGGGATGGTTGCATCCAAATGAAGTCACCTACTCAGATGGAACGTTATGGTGAGTACATAACTTCTTAATCTGAAGTAGGAAGACTTCATTTGTCTGCAACCTGTGGGACAGAGTCCCCAGCTACCTGGATCTTGGGCAGCCGTCATGGAAGGATGTTCCGGAGCACCGCAGAGCCAAAGGATGCTCTCCCTCTGGAAACAACATCCACTTTGTAATGTGAAATGAAAGTATGAGATGAGGACCAAGTGGCTGCTGCGCAGATATCATCTAATGGTACTCTAGATTTAAAGGCAGCAGAAGTAGATACTGCTCTTGTAGAATGTGCTGTAATTCTCTGAGGAGCTGGCCTTCCTGAGGTGTCATAAGCCTGCAAGATACAATTAGAAATCCACTTTGACAAAGTGACCTTGGAGACTGCCTTACCCAGTGCGAATTTTGCAAAGGAGACGAACAGTTGATTGGATTGTCTATGACCAGCTGTTCTGTGAATGTAGAAACGCAGTTGCCTATGAACATCTAAGGAATGCAGTTTATATTCTCCTTTGTTTTTATATTTGGGAAAGAAAACTGGCAAATTAATAGATTGGTTAATATTGGATTCAGAAGCAATCTTTGGAAGAAAGGAAGGATTGGCAATCTTTGGAAGAAAGGAAGGATTGGTCCTGAGGGAAACCCTATCAGGAAAAAAGGAGAGATAAGGTGGTTTGACGCATAGAGCTTGGAGTTCTGAAACTCTTCTAGCTGACGTAATGGCCACTAAGAAAGCAGTTTTCCAGGAAAGATACTTCAAGTCCACAGAGGCTGCAGGTTCAAAAGGAGGAGCGGTTAGGGCCTGCAGCACCAGAGACAAGTCCCAAGGTGGTGCGACTTCCTTCACAGGAGGTCTTAAGAGGAAAGCACCCTTAAGAAAGGTTTTACAAATTTTTGCAGCCATGAGAGGCGTCGAGTCATGACCCACATGGTAATGAGAAATGGCTGCCATCTGTACCTTTACCATCGAAGAGCTTGCTCCTTGTTGGAAAAGGTCTGTCAAAAAGTCTAGTACCGCCGAGAGTGGCGCGGAAAAGGGATCAAGATTTTTATGTTCCGCCCAAATAGAGAACCGCTTCCATTTGCTTCGATAAACCTTCCTAGTAGAAGGTTTATGGGCAGACACTATGATGGCTTTCACTGGTGAAGAGATACCGGGAGTCCTTATTAGGGATGGAACTGGAGCAGCCAAGCCGTCAATTTCAGTGTGTGAAGGTTCGGGATTGGAAGCCCCTGAGGATGGGAAATGAGATCCGGAATTGGATCTAGAATCCAGGGCGGATTCACTCTGTGAGACCATACATAATGGAACCATGGTTGACGAGGCCAGAAAGGGGCAATGAGAATCATTTTGCTCCCCAAACTGCTGGCTTTCTGCAATAGTTTTTGCATTAGAGGAAGAGGAGGATAAGCGTATAGGAGACCGTGAGGCCAAGCATGCACCAGGGCGTCTCTCAGGGATTCGGGATTCCCCGAATGGGGGAAGTAGAGCGAAGAAGTTGTCGCATTTGGCATTTGAGGGAGAAGCAAAAAGATCGCAACAGGGTTGCCCCCAGGTGGCAAATATCTGCTTCGCTACTAGAGAATTGAGAGACCATTCGTGAGGGGAAAGAATGGTGCGACTGAGCTTGTCCGCTAGAATGTTGGACCTTCCCGGAATGTGCGTTGCCACAAGAAAGCGGTTGGTGGAGATTGCCAATTCCCATACTCTCATGGCCTCTCGACAAAGGGGGTAGGACCTGGTTCCCCCCTGTTTGTTGATGTACCAGACTACCGACATGTTGTCTGTCTGGATAGCAATAGTTCCTACAGGAAGAAGGCTGTGTAGTGCTTGCAACGCTAATAGCACTGCCCTCATCTCCAGAACATTTATATGCAGGGAGGTCTCTGAACTGTTCCACGTGCCTTGGACAATCCTACCCGCTGAATGCCCCCCCCCACCCGAGGCGAGAAGCGTCTGTGGTCACCGTGGCTAGGGGGAATGCAGTACAGAAGGGTCTCCCTGTTAGGAGGTCCGTCGACTGGAGCCACCAGAACAGGGAGCTCTTGCATGCTCTGCTGATGGCTATCGGGCTGTTGAGAGGAAGATAAAGCGGGGACCATTGGACCTGGAGGGTCCATTGAAGAATCCGCATGTGTAGCTGAGCATGAAGGAGAAGTGGGATGGCTGCCGCCATTGAACCTAGGGCCCTCAGGACCATAGCTGCAGTCGGAGCCGGTTCTAAGATGGCCGTGATATGACACCTCAGGTTGGACAGTCGATCTGGAGTGAGGAATGCCCGCATGTTTCTTATGTCCAATCTTCCTCCTATAAAATCTATAAGCTGTGGGGGGCCAAAGAAGATTTTTCTCGGTTTATAGTGATGCCCAGCCGAGGGGCTATGTGAAGGAAATAGTCCCTGGCTGAGCACAGTAGATGCCTTGATGACGCTGTAAGGAGCCAGTCATCCAGGTATGGAAACACCTGAATTCCCTGGAGTCTCAGGTGGGCCGCTACCACTGCAAGTACCTTGGTAAACACCCTGGGGCAGAGGTGAGACCAAAGGGAAGGACCCTGAACTGGTAGTGATTGGCTCCCAGCCGGAAGCGAAGGAACCTCCTGGACCGTCTGTCCATTAGAATGTGGTAGTACGCGTCCTTGAGGTCTATAGAGCACATCCAATCGTTCTCCCGCAAAAGGGGGAGGATAGATTGTAAGGTGACCATCCGGAACTTTTGCTTGGTTACAGACAGGTTCAGTTGAGACAGGTCTAGGATCGGTCTTAAGTCCCCCGTCTTTTTTGGCACCAAAAAGAACCTGGAGTAAAACCCTGATCCGGTCTGATCTCAGGGGATGCATTGGATGGCTCTTTTTGTTAGCAGCTGTGCGATTTCCACAGTTGCTACCTCCCGTTGATCGGGTGGTACATCGGGGAGGTTTTTGGATCTGGGAATACTGGGAAGGGGGATTGAATAGCCTCTGGATATCACTCGAAGCACCCAACGGTCTGACGTGATTGACTCCCATGATGTCAGATGCCTCGAAAAATGCCCCCCGACTGCCTCCAGAGAGGAGCAGCTGGGTAACCCATCAGGGTTGCTGCGTGAGTCTGTCAGAGAAGGGTTCTCTGGACCCAAAGTTCCTAGGAGCCCCTCTGCCTCTAGGACGGCGACCTCCCTGTCCTCCTCTGCCACGGAAGGACTGGTTGTCTGGAGCAGGTTGGGATTGCTGCGATTTCCGGAACCACATCTTCTTCTGTCCCTTTTGGTTCTTCGAGAAGGACCTCTGGGGAGCTGAGAAGCGGACTCCGATGGCAGACAGCGTCTTCCCGTCCTTTTCGCTCTGGACAAGCATTTCGCGAACCGTTTTGCCAAAAAGGGCAGAACCATCGAAGGGGGCATTCGCGAAGGTCACTTTGAAGGGCTCCGCGAAGTCACAGTGGCGGAGCCAGGCCTGGCGTCTCATAAGGCCCGATCTGCTAGCTCTAGTAGCTCCCTCTGTTGCATGAGATAACAGCCGCATAGAAGTATTAGACACCGCTCTGAGAGTGGCCATACGGGTGGAGTACACTTGTTTCTCCTCCGCCGAAATGGACTCTGGGGGAGATGCAGCGTATTCCTTAATCAGGTCTCGCTGCATCCTGATCATGTGTGCCATATAGTTCAGCGCCCTCAGGGAGAAGGTTGCTGAACTAAAGACTCGCTTCCCAATGTGATCCATTGAGCGGGATTCCTTGCTCGGGGGATGCATAGAGGGACTCTCCTGAGCCAATTCCCTCTTTGTGGCTGCAGCCATCAGCATGGCATCTACTGGGGGTCCCTTACTCCAATGTGTACGGTCCAATGGGGGACTAAGAATGCGGTCCGGATGTTTGGGAACAGGCTCTACGGTGTCCGGGTCCTTCCACGCTCTGTTGGCAATAAGGTCCACCAGAGGGTCGGCAGGAGGGGACACCTAAGAGGTAGACGGGCCCGCCTCAAATGCCTCCAAGAACACAGACTCGTCCGAGGAGGCCTTGGGGGCAGACCCCCCCCCCGATCCTTAACATTTCCATAGACGGGCCCGCTTCAAATGCCTCCAAGAACACAGACTCGTCCGAGGAGGCTTTGGGGGCAGACCACCCCCGATCCTTAACATTTCCATAATGTCTCCAAAGGATACATCTTCTGGGGGTGATCTTGGGGAGCCCTCCCCTTCCTCCAAGTCCGTGTCTTCAGTAATAGACTTGGAGGAGTCCACGTGCCTTCTCTTACACTTATGCTTACGAGGCACTTCCTCGGGGGGGACTGTCCGAGAAGTCCTTGCCAGTAACCAGTTGTTCCAAAGGAACCACTTGGGACATTGAGGCGGGCTGTCCCTGAGACCGGCTGATGGGAGCCTGGCCCAGCTGCGAGGGAGTCCGGGATGGAGCCGAGACAGGGACTGGGGGTCCGGATGTCCTCGACAGAACCCTCTCCACTTATGGTGCCCCTCCCTGTGCTCTCCTTTTCCCTCCTGGTCTCCCTATCCTCCGGTTTCTTGGCAGGAGATTGAGTCCCTGCCGGAGGAAGGGAGACTGAAGTAGCCACTGGTGTAGCAGGGGCCGAGGCCAAAGCCGATTCAGGAGGGAGAAGTCCCGCCAGAACCAACTTCGACCTCCGCTCCCTTAAAGCCCGGGGGTTGAACCCTGCACAAATGGTACAACCAGATGAAAGGTGTTCAACCCCCAGGCATTTAACGCACCGAGTGTGGCCATCAGCTGGGGAAAGCTTATGGCCACACTCGGTACATTTAGAAAATATAGCCTTGGGGGCTTCAGACATGGCTACGCCCTAACAGGCCCTAAAAAAAAACCACACACACAACTAACACACACTAACGAACACCCAAGAAAGGTTAACTAAAAGAAGGGAGGAAAGCCTAATCAAACACACACTAATTTCTGCTAAAGTATAAAAAGGAAATATAGTCAAAAAAATTTCACCAAATCTCTTTGCTATGGAGCTCGAAAAATCCCGTCAGCTACTGAATGCAGCAAACGAAATCTGAGGTCAGTCAGGGCTTAGCAGGGGATTATAGGTAAAGGGAGGAGCTAGGAGCTCGGATCCTAAATCTTATGAATTGCCGGCTCGGATCCGATGTCGGATCCGAATCCCACAGGTTGCAGACAAATGAAGTCTTCCTACTTCAGATTCTTTATTCAGTATCCAGTTATTTATCAAAGTTACAGCCTCAAGACCCAAGAGATCTTAGTCCCAGTCGCATACATTCTTAATTAGACTAATTACTGAATATAATGCCATGACTGGTGTGCATCATACCAAACACATACCCCAGACTGAAACACCCGTGTTTCTTGACAAACAGAAGCAAAGGTTTAGGCTCCTTTTGTTACCCAGATAGGTAAAAAAGTGCCATAAAAATGATAGAGTAGACTACTGAGGATAAGAAAGAAATTATGTACTATTACTATTATGCAAGAAGCACAGTTTCCAGATCAGACATACAAAAAAATTGAAATTACACGAAAGAAAAATACATGAACAATAAAAATTTTTAAAAAGTTTCAAATGCAAATTTGCATTCATTAATACAACAAATTCATGAAACTTTATATAGACCAAGAAATCTTGGGCAGTTTGGAAAAAAAGATTACTGAGGAAGTGCGAAAATACAAAGAACAAATGCTAGAGATTTTTGAAAGATATAAAAAAGAAATATGGGTATGAGAAAGAAAGAGAGACATGATATGGTGCAGTAGCTATGCAAAGGAGAAAGGCAAATTAATTCATACAAAAAAGCAGCTCCAAAAATATTCAAAGAGAAATGCAGGCAAATGCACCCAGATGTGGAAAATTTCATAATACAGAAAATAAGATCACTAAAGAGGAATGTAGAACAGAAAATTAGTAAAGTAGAAGTAAAAAAAAAATAGAAGCTGAAGTTATGGAATACCTGCAAAATGAAAGATAGAAAGTGTAACAGGTTATATCACAGCATGATGGAACAGTAAGTCCCCAAGTAAGGAGAAATAGGAGGAGCTGGAGATGTCTGAAGAAGAAATGTGGACATGGGAAAAAAAATATTTAATATGTTGCAATATCTATACAAAGAAGAAAGCAAAACTAATCCATACAAAAAAGTATCACCAAAGATATTTGAAGGAAATACAGGCAAAGGCATCCAGATATGGAATATTTTACAATACAAAAAATAAGAAAACAAACGGGGAAAGAAAAAAAGAAGATTAGTAATGGAGAAGTTAAAGAAATAGAAACTGAAGCTATGGATTACCTGTGAAGTGAAGGATTTAGTGTAGAAAATCTAACTCTGATAAACATTACAGCATGACAGAATAATGAATCCCCCAAATTAAAGAGAAATAACTGGAGCAGGAAGAATCTGATCAGTTGCCATATGAAGACACTTTGGAGTCTTCAACAGGAATCCAGTACAAAAGTTCAGTTGGTGTTGCACAGCAAGGGAAGGAACAGGAAACTGTGGCAACTCTGACACAATCAATACTGTTAAGTGATAGGCCAGTGGGTTCCCACATGAAAGAGTAATGGATGATACGGGTTGAAGCTGAAGAGAATATGGCACAGGAACTTTTTCTGGAGTTTCTGTAGAATGCCCGCAGGAAATAGATAACCAATAATGTGCCCTTAGTTTAGAAGAAAATGATCTTCTAAGGGAAGAATTGCTTGATTTAATAAAGATGGATACACATTAAGATCAATGAACGAAATAGACTACAGATATGACCCTAAATGTTAGTAGTTTGATAAAACAAATGAACACAGTAATCGAGATTGTTCATAGAAATTCATGTGATATAACAGAAGTAAATAAGATATATTACTGTGCAGCTAAATTATCTCTATATATAAATTATATTTTATTTATATAAAGTCTAAATATATACATTAATAAAGTCTTACCACAAAAGCACAGTGCAGTAAGGGAAAGGAGAGGGTGAAATCAAATGCCATCACAGAAGTATCAAACAGAGAAAACTATAAAAATCAAGACAAAAAGTGTCACTGTTAGAAGAGTACAGAAGAACAGATCAACAAAAATACTCAAGAAAGTCAGAAGTGATAAAAGCAATGCACAGTATCAGAACAGTCCAGGATCTAAGAAATCAGCACAAGCAGAAAAACTTAAAAAATATGAATATAAAGGAAAAGTGCAAAATAAGCAATTTAGTGATGACGCAAAAAGTTTTATAGAGAATTGGGAAACAAGGCAAAAGAACAGAAAACCAACAAAAAGAAGAAATAGACACATTTTGGAGAAATATCTATGAAGATCCTGTGGAACATAACAAAGATGATGAATGGACAGAAGTAGTAAATGAAAGAATAAGAAGTTTAAATGTACAGGATATGAAATGGGATGAAGAAACAGCCAGAGAAATTGAAACATAATTAAGAAAAGCTCCTAAATGGAAACTCCCAGGCTCAGATGCCATACCTAACTTCTGGCTAAAAGTATTAACATCTTTGCATAAAGATTTAGCTGTAAGAACTACTTATATGCGCACTCCGAACAAATGCCAACCTGGTTAACAACAGAAAAATTATTCTCCTTAAGAGTGAACCTGCAAGATATCCTAAAAACTACAGACCAGTAACTTGCCTTCCAATGATGTATACATTATACACTGGAACTGATGCAACAGAGTTTAAAGTCATCTAGAAGAAAACTCAATTATGGCAATAGAATAAAAGGTTAACAAACAGTAATGTTGTACAAAGGATCATTTGTTAAATAAAGTCATAATGGAGGATTGTAAAAAGGGGAAGAATCCAAGTCTGGCATGGATAAACTACAAAAACGCATTTGACAGCATCCCACATTCATAGCTAAAAGAGTGTTTATAAAATGTATACACCCTATAATAATCGATTGCTTTACAGTGACCATGAAACAGTGGCAAACCACTTTGCAGGTAAGCCATGATAAAGGACAAATTATTATCCCAAGGATAAAAATTGAAAGGGTTTATTCCAGGGTGACGATCACCACTGCTCTTTTGTCTTGCCCTTAACCCATTAAGCTGTCTACTTAATAGATTAGGTCATGGTTACAATTTGGCCCCCAGAAAACAAAATGTAAAGACTTTCATCTGCTTTTTGTGGATGATTTAAAACTGCACAGTTCATCTGATGAGGAACTGAAAGTATAACTGCAAACGGTGAAAACTTTCTCACAATATAATAATGCCATCTTGGTCTTGATAAATGTACAAAAGCAACCTTTAAAGCAGGAAAGCTGTAGCATCAAGAAAAGATCAGTCTGGGACAAGAATGTGATATAAAAGAACTTGAGCAAGAGGGAGTGTATAAATATTTGGGAATTGATGAAGGATCAACAATAAAACATGAACAAATGCAAATAAAACTTAGGAATATTCTAGAAGACTAAAATTAACACCAAAAACAGTTCTAACATCTAGGAACAAAGTCCAGGCTATAAACCAATTTTCTCTTCCTGTTCTTACAGTTTTGGGGTGATAAACTGGCCCCAAAAGGTACTGGATCAATTGGACAGGAAAATAAGAAAAATGCTTTATTCTTATCAAATGATTGATAAAAATCAGTGCATTACCAAGATTATACATTCCCTATCCTGAAAAAGGTATGGGCCTCCTCGAAATTGATTACAGTCTACAATGACTTCCCTGATTAGTTTAACAGAAGCATATTGGTGTCAAGTGAGAATGGAAATCAAACCAGAAGCAGATACAAATCAGGCAGCGACTGAATGTGCCAAAAAATGAAAGAATACAAGGTGAAGGATCAGATGAGAAGGCAAGAAATGTGGAAAAGCATAAACATAATTGCACGTACAGAAAACTCCTGGAACAATCGCATGCCAGTCAGAATTTAAGGCAGAAATGGTTAGAGAGGTGAATTTAAACCAAAAGATGAAAGGTTAATAGTGGTGGTCCAAGACAGTGGACTACATACACGATGGTTTACAAAGTCCATTAAACAAGTTTAAGAAACTGATAAATGCAGATTCTGTAAAACAGAATTGAAAACAGTTGCACATCTTGGTGGGTGTGATACACTAATGGCAGAAGGCCTGTATACTGAAAGGCATAATAATGTGGCAAAACTGTTGCATTTGGGACTGTGCAATCATTACATTATTGAAAAATCTGAGAAGCACTGGAACATGAGCCAAAAAGCATTATAGCTTTATAAGTACTAGCATTTTAAGCTTAGCCAATTTCACTTCAAAGGTGAGACTCAAACCCTGTACCTTGTGTCTGCAAGGTAAACACCTTAACCATTATGCCAACCTTCCAACCAGAAATGATGAGGTTTATATCACATGGGAACACCCAATACCAACAGTTCAAAATAGATGTCAGAAACCCAGACATAGTAGTTCAGGAAAAGAAGACAAAACTAGCATTGATCATTGAAATTGCTACTCCCAGTGATTACATGTCTTACATACAGAAAGAGACACAAAGTCATAAAATACCAGGATTTGCAGGCAGAGACGAGGGCAATGTGGGAGCAAGATACCCAGACAGTTCCAACAGTAGCAGATACATGTAACCCTGTATGAATTACAGGAGGGGTCAATTCTGGGCACAATGCGGGTGTTGCAAAAGCACTTTTGTCTAACATCAAAGAATGAAACAATACTAATTTCACAAACTTTAATCATAGTTTGATTTAGGAATGGGTCCATTCCCATCATGGTATTAGAAACCCAAAAGACTTGGAGAAATCAAAGAGAAGGAACATAACATACCAAAGTCCTACCACAAATACACAGGGTAGATAGGGAAAGGAAGGGGAGAAAACAAATGCCATCATGGAAGTATTGAACAGAGAAAATAACAGAGCAATTAAGACAAGAAGTGTCACCGTTAGACTAGAGAACAGATCAACAAAAATATTCAGAAAGATAGACATGCTAAAAGCAACCCGCAGTATCAGAACACACTAGGAGCTATTGTACATAAAATAAAGATATCAGCACTGGCAGAAAAATGTAGATGATATACAGATAAATATAAAGGAAAAGTACAAAATAAGTAATTTACTGAAGACCCAAAATAGTTTTATAGAGAACAGGGAAACATGGCTAAAGGAATTAAAACACCACCCAAAAAAATAAAAAAAAAAGACCCATTTTGGAGAAATATCTATGAAGATCCTGTGGAACATAACAAAGATGCTGAATGGATAGAAGAAGTAAAAGAAATTTTAGTTTTGTCTTTTTGGCTTTTCCCAGTTAGGGGTCGCCAAAGTGGAACTCCGGTCCGCTAATGATTGGCAGTAGATTTTCACGAACGCCGAGGTGCCAGCTCGACGTCCAACCTTTAAAGAAGGCACGCTCTTACGCATGTCTTTCGAACGCCACCCAACCGTGGGGAGGACATGCAGTTTCCACACAGAAGGCACTCCCCGCACTCCAGCCGAGAATCACACGGGAGAACCTCTTGCTGTGAGGCAACAACACTACTGCTGTACCATCACGGATGCTTAAAAGAAATAATAAGTTTAAATGTACAGGATATAAAATGGGATGAAGTAACTGCCAGAGAAATTTAAACAAAATTAAGAAAAGCTCCTAACTGGAAAACCACAGACCCAGATGCATTACCTAACTTCTGGCTAAAAGTATTAACATGTTTGCATGAATATATGCGCACACAGAACAGACTTCAACATATTTAACAGGAAAAACTGATACTCCTCTTTACGAGTGAAGGTGCAAGATATCATAAAAACTGCAGACCAATAACTTGCTTTCTGACAATGTATAAACTATACAAAAGAATTTATGCTGACAGAGTTTATAGTCATTTAGAAGAAAACTCAATCATGGCAATTGAGCAAAAAGTAAACAAAGTCAGTCATGTGGAACAAAGGATTATTTCCTGTTAAAGTCTGAATGGAGAATTGTAAAAAGGAGAAGAATCTAAGTATGGCATGGGCAGACTAAAAAACCATCTTACAGCATCCCACATTCATGGAGAAAAGATTGCTTACAAATGTATGATGATACATCCTACACTGATTACATTACAGTGACTAAGAAATAGTGGAAAACCCCTTTGCAGCTAAGCCATGAAGAAGGACAAATTATTATCCCTGGGATAAAAATTCAAAGGAAGATATTCCAAGGTGACTCTGTGACCACGGCTCTTTTGTCTTGCCATTAACCCATTAAGCTGTCTACTTAACAGATTAAGTCATGGTTACTATCTGGCTTCCACACAACAACAAAGTAGAAAATTCTCATCTTTCTGTGGATGATTTAAAACTGAAAAGGATGGAGTTTTGGGAAATTAAGAATCCACAACAAAACATGAACAAATGTGAACAAAATTCAGTAGAGTATTTTAGAAGACTAAAATTAATACTGAAAACAGCCCTGATATCTAGGAACAAAATCCAAGCTTTAAACCGATTTGCTCTTCCTGCTCTAACTTACAGCTGTGGAGTGACTGGCCCCAAAAAGTACTGGATCAGCTGGATAGGAAAACAAGAAAAATGCTTCACACTTATCAAATGATGCATAAAAATCAGTGCATACCAGGATTATATATTCCTCTTTCTGAAGAAGGTATGGGCCTGCTTGAAATTGATTACATGTATATATCTGCAACTGTAGGACTGCATAGATATCTTCTGACCTCATCAGATCCAAACATAGTGAAAGTTTTGAAACATGAAATGAACAAATCTAAGATGACTTTCCTACTCAGTGTAGCAGATGATAATTGGTATCAAGCAGGAATGGAAACCAAACCAGAAGATGATAAAAATCAGGCAGCAACTGAATGTGCAGAAATAACAGGCTCACATGAGAAGGCAATAATGTGAAAAAGGCAAATATAGTTGCAAGTACTGAAAAATCCTGGAACAACCTCATGTTGAATAGGATCTGATGCAGGAATAGTTACGGACAGATGAATTTAAAACAAAAGATGTCAGGTTCACAGGTAGGTACTTGGCTATTGGCCCTGGGGCCTATACAAGCCCAGCCAAAAAGGTACCCTGGCTTTTGCCACCCAAGAAAATTATGTTCCTGAGCCACTGTCGAGCAGAGCCACAGAGGTGATCCCCGTTAATATTAGTGGCCCATGATAGTGGACCTTGTACATGTTGGTTTGAAAAGTCCATTGAACATGTAGGAGAAACAGACAAATGCAGGCAATGTAAAACATCATGTTGCTGGGTGCGATATACTAATAGCAGAGGACATGTATACTGAAAGGCATAATAATGTGGCAAGACTGTTGCACTGGGGATTGTGCAAACATTACAACACAGAAGTAGCTGAGAAGCATTGGAAACATGATCCACAAAACATTATAGAAAACTATGACATTTATATCACATGAGATCACCCATTACCAGCATTTCAAAAAATAGATGCGAGAAAACCAGAAATAGTAGTTAAGGAAAATTACAGTGATTACAGTCTCTTATGTGCAGTGAGACAAAAAGTTATAAAATACCAGGATTTGCAGGCAGAAACGAGGTCAGTGTGGAAGAAGAATACCTAGACAGTTTCAATAATAGTAGGAGCAAAGGGTCTCATAAAAAGAATTTACAGTTGTATTTAAATATGTTACGGATACATGCAACTCCATATGAATCACAGGAGGAGTCAATTCTGGGCACACTGTGGGTGCTGCAAAGAGCAGTTTTGGCTAACATCAAAGAATGAAACAATACTAATATCATGAACGTTAATCATACTTTGACTTAAGAATGGGGTCCATTCCCATCATAGCATTAGAAACCCAAAAGTCTTGGAGAAATCAAAGAGAAGGAACATAACATACCAATGTCTTACCACAAAAACACAGGGCAGAAAGGAAGAGGAGAAATCAAATGCCATCATGGAAGTATTGAATAGAGAAAACTATAAAGCAATTAAGACAAGAAGTGCTGCTGTTAGAAGAGTACAGGGGAGGAAACAGATCAACAAAAATACTCAAAGATAGACATTCTAAGAGCAACTTGCACTATCAGAACAGACAAGGAGCTATTGCACATATTTCAAATAATAAACTAAATATATCAGCACAGACAGAAATTCTTAGAAGATATCTAGATAAATATAAAGGAAAAGTACAAAATAAGTAATTTATTGAATACCTAAAAAAGTTTTAGAGAGAATAGGGAAACATGGCAAAGGAATTAAACCACAACCAAAAAAAGAAGAAATGGACACATTTTGGAGAAATATCTATGAAGATCCTGTGGAACAGAACAAAGATGCTGAATAGATAGAAAAAGTAAAAGAAAGAATAAATAGTATAAATGTACAGGACATAAAATGGGATGAAGTAACGTCCACAGAAATTTAAATAAAATTAAGAAAAGCTCCTAACTGGAAAACCTCAGACCCAGATGCAGTTCCTAATTTCTGGCTAAAAGTATTAACATCTTTACATGAAGATTTAGCTATGAGTAAGACCTATTTATATGCACACACCGAACAGACACCAATATAGTTAACAGGAAAAAACGATACTCCTCCTAATGATACTCCCTCTGAAGAATGAAGATGTAAGATGTCATAAACACTACAGACCAATAACTTGCTTTCCGACGATGTATAAACCATACAAAAGAACTGATGCAGACAGACTATATCATCATTTAGAAGAAAACTCAATCGTGACAACAGAACAAAAGGTAACAAAAGAAAGTCATATGGAACAAAGGATCATTTGTTGTTAAAGTCTTAATGGAGAATTATAAAAAGGGAAAGAATCTAAGTATGGCATAGACAGACTAAAAAAGTATCTTATAGCATCCCACACTCATGGAGAAAAGAGTACTTACAAGTGTATAAGATACATCCTACACTGACTAATTACATTACAGTGACCATGAAACAGTGGCAAACCACTTTGCGGCTAAGCCATGATAAAGGACAAATTATTATCCCACTCTTTGTGACCACTGCTCTTTTGTCTTGCCCTTAACCCATTAAGCTGTCACTTAACAGATTAAGTCATGGTTACTGTTTGGCTCTCACACAACAACAAAGTGTAAAGACTTCTCATCTTTTTGTGGATGATTTAAAACTGTACAGGATGGAGTTTTGGGAAATGACAGATCCACAATAAAACATGAACAAATGTGAACAAAATTCAGTAAAAATATTTTAGAAGACTAAAATTAATACTGAAACTGCCCTAATATCTAGGAGCAAAATCCAGGCTATAAACCAATTTGCTCTTCTTGTTCTAACTTATAGTTTTGGGGTGACTGGCCCCAAAAAGTACTGGATCACTTGGATAGGAAAAGAATAGTGCTTCACACTCATCAAATAATATATAAAAATAAATGCATACCAAGATTATGTATTTCTCTTTCTGAAGGGGGTATGAGCCTACTCAAAATTGATTGCATGTACATATCTGCAATTGTAGGACTGCATACATATATTCTGACCTCATCAGATCCAAACATAGTGAAAGTTTTGAACCACGAAGAGAACAAATCTAAGATGACTTCACTAAATAAGTTGTTTTAACTGAATTTTATGTCACATATTTGTGTGCTTTTAACATGAGTTTCACTTACATTAATTAAAAGTGAAGCAATTAATTACTAAGTTATACGACCATATATTTTTAAATGTTAATGAGAGTGTCATGTGGTTTGGTATAAAAGATGTTTTAATAATGGTTTGTGTTACACCTGATGAAGCATTTAGTGAAAGCGCTTGTGTATCATTAAAGCAGGCTGCATTAGAAAGAAGCTGGAGTTTTGTCTTTGCTGCCTTGTTCTTTGAATTTATTCTATTAGTTTTTATACTTACTGCATAATATTGAGAAACATGATCCTGAGGCACAAGATCAAGAGCTTTGTATCTTACACTATGAAGCACTCACACATGTCGATATATGTGCAACATTACGTCCCACTGGGATATCTGATATGTGGCAAAGGATCAGCTTTGTATCTTACACTGTGAAGCTCTCACACATGTCGATATGTGTGCACCATTATGTCCCCCTGGGATATCTGAAATGTGGCAAAGGATCAGCTTTGAGTCTGACTTCCTGTACAGCAGATCTAGAATGGCAGCAGGAGGCACAAAGCCTGCAGCGTTGTGCCTCTTCCTCCTACAACTATTACAATTCCCAAGATACTATATACAGGTCTGAATAACATTCAAGGGGTCATGCACACAGATATGGTACAGGTAAGAGTAACCAGTAACTTCAAAAAACTAAGCACATCAACAACATAGCACAAAAATTATTTTACATTAGTACACATTTCTGGAAAATGTGAAAGGTTTCTGTTGAAAATGCTTTTTAAGGAGATAGTGACAGAATGTTAGTGAATGCAATACGATACTTCCCTAATTCATGTTTTCTAACACTTCATATCAGTGGCTAAGCCATGCCTATAACTAATGAAAGAAAGAGTCAAAAATGTGATGGCAGTTCAGTTACTTTTCCCAGTGAGTTTAAAATCCCATTATTTCTGACTTAGTGCACCAATCTGGTCACATATTCAACATGAACTGACCATATGTAGAATGACATAGGCCTTTATCCACATTTTCAACCTGTATGCACATGCCCTAAACAAGCACTTATGAATCCCAATTTCAAAAAGCATTTTTGTGATTTGTTGAATCTTAGATGATATTGTTACACTGTACAGGTAAACAATAAGAAGTAAAATGCATGTATTCAAGATCTGGTTGAAGGAGAGAAAGAAACTAAAAAAGACCTCTTGTGAACTATGAGAATGCATCACAACAACTGCATCACATGCATCTTAAACTATCAATTTTATTTAAAAAAATATAAAAAAAAAGTTCACAATACAGAACTGTGGGTAAACAACCTTAGGACACTACAGTCAAAAGAGCAGACTACATGCAAAAAACCCAAAAAACACAATAGGCAGTTGTAAACTCACACTGACATACTCTGCTGCTTAATGAGTTAAATGATCATTTAGTATTACCTTCCAAAACACTTATTTCTCTGTAGCCATAACGCAATGCAACAGATACCAGCTCTTTGGATCAATTTTAGGCCATATGAAAACAGCTGAAACTTATGGAAGAAAAAAAGCTACAAGAAAACAATATTCTATAAACAGGTTTTTGAAGACTTTGTAAATCTGAAAATGAGTTGTTAGTTGCAACTATAAGCTCCATCTTCAAATATAAAAAGAACACAGTAGAGTCGATAGTATCTGTCTACAACAAACCGTTTGTTCTATAAGTAGATGTCTATTATATAGGTTCATTTCCAAAAGTCGAAGCTCATCCTCATATCTGGGAATCTATATGCTACGGAGTACTCAGGATAAAAGGTGGAACAGGCCAGCTGCCATAACCCTGCTACAAAATTACAATTTTTTTTTAAATTTTATATTAAGAAGGCAGGAAGAAAGCAGTTTATTTTATTAGCGCTTGAGAAAAAGGTATTACATTACTGGATTTATAGCGTTGCTAATACTCACTTTGCTAAGTACTCTACCTCTGCTATTTTCTCAGTACTCATACCATCGTGTTAAGTACTCAACCTCTGCCATTTACTCAGTACTCATACTGCTGCACTACATACTCAACCTCTGCTGTTTGCTAACAGGAACAATACACTTTAATGCCAAATCAAACATATATGGACTGCAGGCTTGCCCATCAGCTGCAAAGATGAAGGAAACCAGCTTTTGCTAATAAAAGGCAGAAAACCAAAATCATCCCTAAGGTGAAACTGCAGTTTCAGAACTAGGTATCTGCTGCTACTGACAGTAACCAACTAAAACAGGGATTAAAGTGCCATATCCAACTTTCTCAAGTATTACAAGTTTCTCTGGCAGATGCACATTGCTTTATTATCTCTTGACTTATTTCTCCTGCTTTTTCAGTTTATAAACATGGAATGTTTTGTTTTTAAACACTCTGGAGAAGAAAGAAGTGTAAGGCGGTTCATCTTTTCTTATAGCATCACAAAAGCGAGGATGAGCAGATGGTACCAAATCAGGGTCATCAAGTCCAGGACCATCCATAACCTGTAACAGGAAAACAGATACATCACTGAAAGCATAAGATGAATGGAATAAAGCAACTAGAAAGTTCCATACGTTGAAGTGGTGCAATGCAACCTCATATTTCTATACATACTGTACCATATTTACTGAAAAGTATATCTGTGTTGGAAACTGCAGGAATTTGGCTCAAACTAATTTATAACACATTATAATTTAGCTACTTCAAAAAGAGCCCTGTTTAGATTTTAAAATGTGTGTCATTTCTTGATTAGACGTCTTATTTTTTTTTTTTACTTTCACTGGCAGACTATAATTAAGATACTTCAGGAAGTCAATAATCACTTACTCATTAATTTCCTTCTAGAGTGAAGGCTGAGTTTTAGATCACAAAACCTTTACAATGAATAGTTGATTTTTTTCAGTTATGACATGCATGTTAACATGCCCTCAACAGTGCAGTTATGGAACTAAAGATGCTTGAGATTTCTAAAGAGACATAACAGGAGAGAAGAAGCAACAAACTGCAATAGTCAGACAGACAAACTCGGTTTCCATTTTCTCGAATATTTACATAATATAACACAACGTAACCCAAAAATACACACATGGTTCCTAAAACTGTACTCAAAACAAAAACAAATATATCCCGAAATACCTCCTTCTGCAGTCCATATAGGGTTACTTGTAATTGATAGCATATAGAAGTATGTCTGCAATGTTTTTTTCTTTTTATTAGTTATTTTGCTCCCAGTACTACTCTGACTGTCTGAGTATCTTTCTTTAGTCCACATTGCTCTTGTTTCGGCTTGCAAATCCTGCTATTGAATGACTCTGTCTTTCAGTATGTAAAACTGTATAATCACTGGGTATAACAATTTCAGTGATTGACACTACTGTTAACTTTTTTCTTGGACTACTACATCTGGTTTTCATGCATTTATTTTCTTAACTGTTGGTATTGAGTTATTTCATGTGATCCAGACTTTGTCAATGTCAATAACGCTTTGTGGTTCATGCTTTCAGCTCTTCTCAGTTAGTGTTTCCCAATCCCCGATGCAGCAATACTGCCACATTACTGGGCCTTTAAGTACTCAGACCCTCAACCATGAGTGTACTGCAACCTACAATCAGATGTGCAACTGTTGCCAGTTCTGTTTTACAGAACCTGTATTTGGCTGTTTCTCCCACTTTTTATATTGACTTTTTGTAGACTTTGCAAACCAATGTGCATGTAACTTACTACCTTGGACCACCATTATTGGCCTTTCATATATTGGTTCAGATTTAACTCTCCTTAAGAATTCATGTTAAATCTTGGTCAAAATGTAATTGTTCTAAGAGTTCTCCATGCTTGGCACTATACTTGTGGACTTTCCAACTTTCTTTCCTTCTCTTCTCGTTCTTTTGTTTATATTCTTTCTTTCAATTTTGTCACTTTCAGTTGCTGTCTGATTCTCATTTACCTGTGTTTGATTTTCATCCCCCCCCCCTTCGACCTACACATATAGTCAATTTTGAGGAGGCCCAAGCCTCCTTTAGACCAAGGGATATATAATTTTGGTATGCACTGTTTATTATATACCATTTGATAAGCATGACACATTCTTGTTCAAAAGATTCAGTTTAGCTTTGTACAAGTCAATAACACTAAAGCTGTAAGTTAGAAGAAAAACAAACTGATTTATCGCTTGGACTTGATTCCTAGATATCAAGGTAGTTTTAAAAACGAGCTTTAGTCTTTTGCAGTATTCCTTAAATAAGCTTTGTTCTCACTTATTCAATTTTTACTGCAGACCTTTTATGTACTCCAAAATATTTACACATTCCCTCCTGTTCATGTTCCTTTCTATCACATTTCTATAGCAGAGGTAACAAATAATCACCAGAGAATACCTCCATTTCAAGGTTTATCCCTAGGACAATAACTTGCCTTTTATCATGGCTCACTGTTGCATAGTCACTGCAATATAACTGGGCATTGGAGGGTGTATCTTATAAATCTGTAAGCATTCCATAATCCATGAATTGTCATTTTTTGGTAATCTATCCATGGCATACTTAGTTTCTCTTTTACAATCAATAGATTATTTTTTTGTTCCATACGACTTTTCTTTTACATTTTTTGTTCTATTGTCATAACTGAGTGTTTTTTTTTCAGATAGCTATAAACTACATCAGCTCCAGTATATATTTTACATACTGTTGAGAGGCAGAACGTCATGGATTGCAAGTTTACTCTTGACTAGAAATATGTTTTTTCTTGTTTTTAATCAAGCTGGTGTCTGTTTGAAATGTGCCCATAAGTAATTTTTACTCGGTGCTAAATCCTTGTGTAAAGATATTAACATCTTTAGCCAGAAGTTAGGTATTGCATCTAGATATAGGGTTTTCTACTTAGGAGTTTTTCTTAATTATGTCTCATTTTCTCTGGCTATTACTTACTCCTATTTCATATCCTGTACAATAGAGCTTCTTACTGTTTCATTTAAGTTGTCCATCCGTTTGGCATCTTTGTTAAGCACAAGAGGGTCTTCATAAATGTTACTTCAAAATGTACACATTTCTTCTTCCTTTTTTGATGGTGTTTGTTTGGTTCTTGCTTTGTTTCCCAGTTCTCTTTTTCATTCTTTTTGGGGTCATCAATAAACTGCTTGTTTTAAGCTTTTCCTTTGCATTACTTTACATATGTTCTAAGTTTTTTGGGAAACAGAATATGGTAAATCCTGGTCTGTTTTAATACTGCCTGTTGCTTTTATGACATCCATCTTTCTACAGTTATTTGGTGATGTGTTCCCTTTTCTGTACTTCACCTTATATTATTCTTTTATTTTTAGCACATTCAGTTGCTGCCTGATTTGTATCTACTTCTGGTTTGATTTCCATATCTGCTTGAGGCCGATATGCTTCTGCCAGACTAAGCAGAGAAGTCATCTTAGACTTATTCTCCTCATGTTTCAAAACTTCTCTACATTTTGGTCTTGTGAGGTCAGCAAATATGTGTGCAGTCCAACTACTGCAGATCTATACATGTAATCAATTTCAAGGAGGCCCATACCTCCTTTGGAATGGGGAATATATAATCTTGGTATGCACTGATTTTTATAAATCATTTGATGAGCATGAAGCATCCTTCTTGCTTTCCTATCTAATCTATCCAACACCTTTTGGGGCCAGTCAGTCACTCAAAAACTTTAAGTTAGGACAGGAAGAGCAAACTGGTTTATAGCTTGATTTTTTTACTAGATGTCAGTGCTATTTTCAGAATTAATTTAACTCTTCTAAAATATCCCTTACTAGGTTTTATTTGCATATGCTAACGTTTTACTGCTGATCCCTCATCAGTTCCCAAATATTTATATACTCCCTCTTGCTCAAGTTGTTTTATATCACATTTTTCTCCCAAACTGACGTTTTCTTGGTGCTGCAGCTTTCCTGCTTTAAAGGTTGCTTTTCCACATTTATCAATAGCAAATGATATTCTTATACATCTGAAAAAGTTTTGACTACTTGTAGTTGTGCTTTTCAGTTTCTCATCTGATGAGCTATACAATTTTAAATCACTGACAAAGAGAAGATGAGAAGTCTTTACACTTTGTTGTTTTTAGGGAGCCATACTATAGTCATGGCCTAATCTGTTAAGTAGACAGCTTAATGGGTTAAGGGCAAGACAGAATAGCAGCGGTGACAGGGAATCACACTGGAATATCCCTCTTTGAATTTTTATACCTGGAATAATAATTTGTCCTTTTTCATGGCTTAATTGCAAAGTGGTTTGCCACTTTTTTGTGGTCACTGTAATGTAATCAATCAGTGTAGGGTATATCTTATACATTTTTACGCACTCTTTTATCCATGAATGTGGGATACAGCAGAGAGTCGATTATCTGAACTAACTGGGACCTAGAGTAGTTTAGATAATCAAACTGTTTGGATAATTAAACACATACCTGAACCGGATAAAAAACTTCTAAAATCTCTTTTTTTTTTCTGCATGCAGGAACACACTTTTCAACCATTCAGTGATTCCAGTGGAAAATAAAGACTATTTTTCACACACGACCTGGCTAGAAGCTCAAAAACATTCTCAAGCGAACATGTATAATGTTTACATATTCAGATTTTATGATTTTTCCTACCTGAAACCGTTGGAAGGCTGGTTCTGATAATTTACGTTTTGGATGACTGGCATTCGGATAATCGAGACTCTAATGTACTGTCAAATGCTTTTTTTGTAGTCAATCCATGCCATACTTAAATTCTTCCTCTTTTTACAGTTCTCCACTATGACTTTATTTAACAACATATGATCCTTTGCTCCATATGACTTTCTTTTACTGCCCTTTTGTTCTATTGCCATAATCGAGTTTTCTTCTAAATGACTATAAACTCTGTTGGCATCAGTTCCGGTGTATAGTTTATACGTCGTCGAAAGGCAAGTTACTGATCTATAATTTTTATGGCAGCTTGCAGGTTCACTCTTAAGTAGGAGCATTGTTTTTCCTGTTGTTAACCAGGTTGACGTCTGTTCGAGGTGCGCATATAAATAGTTCTTACACATGGCTAAATCTTCCTGCAAAGATGTTAACACTTTTAACCAAAAGTTAGGTACTGCATCTGGGTCTGGCGTTTTTCTAATTAGAGGCTTTTCTTAACTTTGTTTCAATCTGTCTGGATGTTACTTCATCCCATTTCATTTCCTGTTCCTTTAAACTTCTTTCTTTTACTTCTTCTATCCATTTAGAATTTTTGTTATGTTCTTCATAAATACCTCTCCAAAATGTATCCCTTTTTTTTGGCAGTCTTTCAATTCCTTTTACCTTGTTTCCCAATTCTCTATAAAACTTTTTTGGTTCTTCAGTAAATTGCTTATTTTGTACCTTTCCTTTATATTTTCCTGTGTCTCTTCTAAGTTTTTTCTGCCTGTGCTGATATTTTTAGTTTATTATTTGTGATAGTGCATGATAAATCCTGATCTGTTAAAATACTGTGCATTGATTTTTATCTCGTCTATCTTTGAGCATTTTTGTTGATCTATTCCCTATTATATACTCTTCTAACAGTGGCACTTCTTGTCTTAATTGCTTTATAGTTTTCTCTATTCGATACTTCCAAGATGATATTCGATTTGTGCCCTTCCTTTTCCTTACTACCCTGTGTTCTTGTGGTAAAATTTAATCTGTTATTAATTTAACACAGTAATGTATCCGGTGTACTTTTGTTATATTGCATAGATCTCTATGGACAGTCCTAATTACTGTGTTCATTTGTTTTATCAAACGTCTAACTTTTTGGGTTTTATTGACCTTCTGCAGTATTTCTTTCATTGATTTTAATAGGTCTATCTACCTCTATCAAATCAAGCAATTCTTCTCTTAGATCATTTTCTTCTAAACTAATGCACATTTTATGTTCTCCATTTCCTGCAGGCATTCTATAGAAAGTTCTATAGCATCTTCCTGCGGCACATTCTCTTCGATTTCATCCTTTGTCGTCTGTTGCTCTGTCATATAGGAACTCACTGGCATCTCACTCCTCAACATTGACTGTGTCAGAGTTGCCAAAGTTTGCTGTTCCTTCCCTTGCTGTCCAGCTTCAAAGGAAAGTTTATACTGGTTTCCGGTGAAAGGCTCCAAAATATCTTCATACAGCATGTGACCTGCTGCTTTCCATTCCACTGGTTTCTCCTTAATTTGGACGTCCATTGCTCTATCGTGCTGTGGTGTTTTCTGAGTTAGATTTTCTACACTGAATCCTTCACTTCACAGGTACTCCATGACCTCAGTTTCTACTTTTTTAACTTCTCCATTACTCATCTTTGCCTCTTTGCCTTCTTATTTTTTGAACTGTAAAGTTTTCCATGTCCAAATTCCTTTGCCTGCATTTCCTCTTCAAATATCTTCGGTGCTGCTCTTTTTGTACTGATTAGTTTTGCTTTCTCCTTTGCATAAATATTACACCATATTAAATCTCTTTTTCTTTCCCATGTCCATATTTCTTCTTCAGATGTCTCCTGATCTTCCTGTTTCTTCTTACTCTGGGGACTTGTTCCATCAAGCTGTGATGCAACCTGTGTTAGACCTTCTACACCAAATCCTTCACTTTGCAGGCATTCCATAACTTCAACTTCTATTTTTTTTTAACTTCTACTTTACTAATCTTCTTTTCTATATTCCCTCTGATATTTTTTTACTGTGAAATTTTCCACATCTGGATGCCATTGCCTATATTTCTCTTTGAATATCTTTGGGGCTGCCTTTTTCGTATTGATTAATTTGGCCTTCAACTTTGCAAATCTCTCTTTCTTTCCCATGTCCATATTTCTTTTTTATACTTTTCAAAAATCTTTAGGTTTTGTTGTTTATATTTTCGCACTTCCTTGGATGCTTCTTTTTCCAAACAGATCAAAGTTTCTTGGTCTATTTAATGTTTTTTCACAAATCTGTTGTATTAATGAATACAAATTTTTATTTGAAGCTTCTGACAATTTCTCTTATGGAAGTATTTTTCTTTTCTCTAATGTCTCTCAATCTTTTTGTATATCTTGTGTCTGGAAATTCTGGGCTTTTTGCATAATAGTAACAATACATAATTTCTTTCTTATCCTGAATAGTCCACTCTATCATCTTTATGGCTCTTCTTTGGCCTCTCAGTTTTTATGTTTTTTGTGGACTGCTACTTCCTTCCACAACGGGGGGGGGGTGCATCCTCCTCTTGGTTCTGGCAGAGCCCCACTGTAGGAATGTTTCCATGTCTTTTCTCTTCCTGTCCTTTTCTCCTGTCATTTTTTCCAGTTCTGGCACCAGTCCACCTACCAGGATTGAGCACTTTTTTTTATCCTGGGTACTGTGCACCCAGCAATGTTTTTAAAATTTTGACCTACTTCTGTCCATGATATATGCTATATAAAATACAGTCTGTACATTAGTGTAGTCTTAGTGACATTTTGTAAAAAAAATCCCTCTGCATAAATGAGTTGGTTAGAAGGTAGGAAAAAAGAAGTTATGTACTTACCATAACGTTCCATCTGAGTAGGTAACTTCATTTGTCAGCAACTTGTGGGTATCGGATCCAAATCGGATCCGAGCCGGCAGCTTTATTCAGCTAAGATCCGAGCTCCAAGCTCCTCCCCCTTACCCATAACCCCCTGCCATCCTTCTCTGTCCTCAGATCGAGTTTGCTTAGCATTATAGAATATTACAATCAAGGATCAACTAAACATCCTAACCTGATGTCATCTATTATAGAGAACACAAAGGTCCTAAAAAGGGACGAACTACAGGTTAGGGGGACGGAGGGGGGGGGGTTGGTTGCTGACAAATGAAGTTACCTACTCAGATGGAACATTATGGTAAGTACATAACTTCTTTATCTGAAGTAGTTAACTTCATTTGTTCATCAACCTGTGGGACAGAGTCCCCAGCTACCTAAAAACTTGGGAGGTCCTCATGGAAGAATATTCTGGAGCACTGCAAAGCCAAAGGACGCCCTCCCTCTGGAAATTATATCCAGCTTGTAATGGGTAATAAAGGTATGGGATGAAGCCCAAGTGGCTGCTGAACAAATGTCATCCAAAGACACCCTTGATCAAAAGGCAGCAGAAGTGGAAATCGATCGAGTAGAATGAGCGTGAACTCCAACAGGTTCTGGCCGACCAGAACTCTTATATGCAAGAAGTATACATTGTGAAATCCATCTGGACAATGTAACTTTTGATACAGGTTTACCCAGAAAGGGTTTAGCAAAGGATACAAAGAGTTGTTCAGATTTCCTATGATCAGCCGTCCTGTGTAAATAGAACCTCAATTGTCTGTGCACGTCCAAAGAGTGTAATTTGTATTCACCTTTGTTTTGATAATTTGGGAAAAACACCGGTAAATTGATAGATTGATTAATATTGGACTCAGAGGCAACTTTAGGTAAGAAGGAGGGATTGGTCCTGAGGGGAAACTCTTATCTTTATGGAAGACCAGATATGGAGGTTTGGCACAGAGGGCTTGAAGCTCTGAAACCCTTCTAGCCGAAGTGACGGCAATGAGAAAGGCAGTCTTCCAAGCTAAGTATTTAAGATCCACCGAAGCTGCAGGTTCAAAGGGGGGACCAGTAAGAGCCTGAAGAACAAGGGTTAAATCCCACGGAGGAACTGCATCCTTCACAGGAGGCCTTAACAGGAAAGTACCTTTTACAAAAGTTTTGCAGATCTTGGAAGAAGCTAATGAACCGAGATCACCGTGGCTTGGGGTGGAGTCATAGAAAAAGGGCGCCCTTCCCAGAGATCCGAGGATTGGATCCACCAGAGTAGGGACCTCCTGCAAACCTTGCTGAGGGGAATAACCGTACTTAGCGGATGCTGCAGAATGGACCATTGGATCTGTAAGGTCCATTGCAGGACCCTCATGTTCAGACGAGCTAGTGGTGACAGATTGATTGCAGCCGCCATGAAACCTAGCGCCCTCAGGATCAATTCCGCTGGGGGAGCCAGGGACTGTAGGAGGGCCATCACGTGGAATGTCAAAGTTCGAATCCTGTCCGGAGTTAGGAAGGCCCTCAACAGGTTTGCATCTAACCTGGCCCCTATGAAATCTAAGGTCTGAGTTGGTTGAAAAGAGGATTTCTTGAGACTGATTGAAATTCCCAGATGAGAGGCCAAGTGAAGGAAGTAATTCCTGGCTGAACAGAGTAGATGCCTGGTGGGAGTGGTCAGGAGCTAGTCGTCTAGATACGGAAAGACCTGTATTCCTTGAAGCCTCAGGTGGGCCGATACAACTGCCATCACTTTGGTGAACACCCTGGGGGCTGTAGTGAGACCAAAGGGAAGGACCCTGAACTGATAGTGGCTTGCTCCCAGCCGGAAGCGGAGAAACCTTCTGGATTGTCTGTCCATCATAGGTTCATAGGTTCATAGATTGGTACTAAGCTAACTGCCCTTGTGAGCCATTTTAAGCCTAGCCAATTATCCTTTGTGAGACTCAAATCCTGCACCTTGTGTTTGTAAGGCAAACACCTTAACCATTAGGCCACCCTCCCAACCCAAAATATGCATCTTCAATCTGTTAAGCTCTTGACAGTGGTGAGAATCAAACCCTGCATCTAGTGCTTCAAAGGCATACACCTTAACCACTATACCACAGACCTTTCAGGTAGTAAAATGTGGTAGTATGCATCCTTGAGGTCTATAGAGCACATCCAGTCGTTCTCCTGTAGAAGTGGGAGAATGGATTGAATGGTGACTATCCGGAACTTTTCTTTGGCAACTGACAGGTTCAGAAAGGACAGGTCTATGATTGGTCTTAAGTCCCCCGTCTTTCTTGGCACCAAAAAGAACCTGGAGTAGAAGCCTGATCCGGACTGGTCTTGGGGGATGGGCTGGATTGCTCTTCTTTCTAGCAGCTGCTTTATTTCTGCGGCTGCTGCCTCCCTTGGATTGCGTGGGACATCGGGGAGGCTCTGGGGTCTGAGAGGGAGGTTCAGAAAAGGGATACTGTAACCTCTGGATATGATTCGAAGCACCCAGCAATCTACTGTAATGGACTCCCAAGCTGCTAGGTGCCTCGAGAAGCACCCCCCCGACTGCCTCCAGAGTGGAGCAGTCGGGTAACCCCTCAGGGTTGCTGCACGGGCCGATCCGAAAAAGGTGCTCTCGACCCGAAATGCTTCGGTTCCCCTCTGCCTCTGGGCCGGTGTCCACCCTGTCCTCCTCTGCCTCTGAAGGACGAGGGGTCCTGAGTGAAATGGGACTGTTGAGATTTCCGGAACCACATCTTCTTTTGTCCCCTTTGGTTCCTGGAGAAGGACCTCTGGGGAGCCAAGAAGCGGATCCCGATGGCAGACTTCTTCCCGTCTTTCTCGCTCTGGACCAGCGTGTCGCGGACGGTCTTGCCAAACAGCAAAGAACTGTCAAAAGGGGCATTTGCGAAGGACGCCTTGAAGGGTTCCACAAAGTCGCAGAGGCGGAGCCAAGCATGTCGCCGTTAGACAATGCCCGCTCCGCTAGCTCTAGCGGCTCCTTCCGTGGCATGGGAAAGAAGTCGCATAGAAGTGTTCAAAATGGACTTAAGAGTGGCCATTCGGGCTGAGAATATTTTCTTATCCTCGGCCGACATGGACTCTGGGGGCGACCCTGCGTATTCTTTGATGAGATCCCGCTGGAGTCGTATGACATGTGTCATGTAGTTCAGCGACCTTACCGAGAAGGTGGCTGAAGCAAACATCCGCTTCCCTATGCGGTCCATCGTCCGAGACTCCTTGTCGGGAGGATGGACCGAGGAACTCTCCTGGGCCAGTTCCTTCTTGGTGGCAGCCGCCACCAACATGGCATCTACTGGGGCACCCTTGCTCCAAACCATCCTATCTGTGGGTGGACTGAGAATTTTGTCTGGCCTCTTTGGTATGGGCTCCAAAGTGTCCGGTTCCTTCCATGCCCTGGTAGTGATCAGATCTACCAGGGGATTGGCGGGAGGGGACACCCAAGAGGTAGATGGGCCTGCATCAAACACCTCCAGAAACACAGACTCATAATACGAAGCATTTCCATAATGTCTCCGAAGGAGATGTCCTCGGGGGGTGACCTTGGGGAGCCTTCCCCTTCCTCTAAGTCTGTGTCCTCTGTCAGGGACTCGGGTGAGTCCAAGTGCCTCCTCTTGCTCTTACGCTTGTGAGGAACCTCCTCGGGGGGGCTGTCCGAGGATGCCTCACCAACCACATCCTGTTCCTCTAAGGGAACCATCTGGGACGTAGGTGCAGGCTGTCCCTGGGGCCGGGTGATGGAAGGTAAACCCGTCTGAGAGGGAGTGATGGGTGGAACCGCAGCAGGAGCCTGGGGCCTTGAGTCCCTCGACAAGACCCTCTCCACAACATCGAACGCCGAAGGAGAACTGCTCTCTCTAAGCTCCGAGAGCAGCCCCTTCGGATCCGAGGTGCGGACCGGAGCCGGCACCGATGCAATCGGATCCGAAGGGCCAGTATGCTCTGACTGAGACGGAGCCGAAGACACACTGACACCTCCGGATCCAAAGCTCAGCTCATGGCTCCGAGAGCTGGGATCTGAAAAGGGACCCGACAAGCTCGAAGGTGCGGTCGGAGCCGAAGAAGGATGTACTATCGGCGCTGAACCTCTCCCGGTTTCGATGCTGCCTGGATCCGATGGCTCCGAGCCCAGGAAGTGGGTCACAGAAGGAGCAATCGGGGTGAAAAAGGGGGTCAAGCTCCCTCCTGGAGGGGGGGTACAGGATCACTCCCATCTGCAGTTGGGCCTGGAGAAACCTCCGCATCATCCGGTCCATATCTGCATCTGACAAACTTTGTGTTGATCTAGACGAGGCCACTGAGGCAGGCCTGGAGTGATGCCTCGAAGACCTCGAAGGCGACCGGGTCTCCTCCTCCTCCGGCCCCGGTGAAAAATGGGGTGAATGGAGCTGGGAAGGAGAAGGCCCGGAGGCCCTAGGAGAGACTAGCTGCTTCGCTGTTGGAGCCGAAGAAGACTTCGATCCGCCGCTTGTGGTGCATGTCCTTTCTTCTCTCCCTCCTAGATTCCCTCTCCTCCTGGGCCTCAGTGGGAGGGTGAGTCCCGGCCAGGGAAGCAGTGATAGAAGGTGGGACCGGTGCGATAGTCGCCGGTGCAACTGAGGGAGAAGAGGAAGAAGCTGAGTCCGGGGGCAGAAGTCCCGTCAGAATCAACTTCGACCTCCTATCCCTCAAAGCCCTGGGGTTGAAGGCTGCACAAATTGTGCAGCCCGAAGAAAGATTGTCAACCCCAAGGCAAATAACACACCGAGTGTGGCCATCTGCTGGTGATAGCTTATGGCCACACTCGGTGCATTTAGAAAAGAAGGCTTTAGAGGCCTCGGCCATAGTAGAAAAAAGGCCCAACCCAAACACACCTTCACACACACGGGAAGGGGGAAGACTAGACTAACTAAAAAAATATATAAATTTTACCAACCACACTAGCTAAATTAACTACAAAAGGGCACAACACTCACTCGTTTAACAATTAAACTGAAAACTAGGGAAAAAAAGAGGTAATTTTCTTCAAAAACTCACGAAACCCTATGCCTGGAACTCATTCTAGGTGCTTGAATAAGCCGTGGCAAATGAGATCTGAGGACAGAGAAGGATGGCAGAGGGTTATGGGTAAGGGGGAGGAGCTTGGAACTTGGATCTTAGCTGAATAAAGCTGCCGGCTTGGATCCGATTCGGATCCGATACCCACAGGTTGATGAACAAATGAAGTTAACTACTTCAGATAACATGTTTCAGGTTATTACTTTAAGTTAACAGATGGACATTTCTAGCTCTCACTGTTTCTGCACTACATTAAAATGGTATATCTACTATGACGTATGATATTCTTGGAGCAGAAAGACGGGTTCTAAATACCAGACTTTCAAGAGAGTCAGCAGAACCACCAGAAATTTTCAGAGATTAATCAACACACACAAAAAAGATCACTAATAGTCTGGCTTAGATGGCATGATTTTCCATGGTTTCATAGATTTCTAGCAAGTACTAGGCTAGCTGCTCTTAGAGACTATTTTAACCCCAAGTTTCCCTTTTTGTGCTCAAATTACCCTATCCCATTTGATAATAGATTGCCCTTACCCATCCCATGGTCAATAATTATATATTACCCCTAACAGGAATAACGGAGATCATACCATAATTTGAGGGGACCCATGCATGGAATAAAGCATTTAGGAGCTGCCTTTTTCCCACTCATATATCTAAGTTGTGCTTGAAAATCAACAGGGATGAACTTTCTTTTATGTGGATGGGGAGTCTGTCCCACTGCATAAGTATCCTCTGTGAAATATACCTGTCCCTCCAAACTGTTCTGTTGATGTTGCAGATGAGGTTAAGATTTGTAGACTGAGCATTTTTTTGATTTGCTAATGTGCCAAATACAGGTCACCTCTCCACAGTCTGTAGGAAATGGAGTACAGTGACAAGGCTTTGTCCATGTAGGACATGTTGTTTAAGCATTGTATACTTTTAGTAAGGTATCTGTGACCAATCCTGATATTTCATGTCTCTGGACAGATACATGCCAAAGGGGGCATGATATTCAATGACTAGCCAAATGAGGGCTGAGTAAAGGGAAGCAATGACATTCCTAGATCTAGACATAATAGCTTCATTTATAAGCTGCACAACAAAGAAGGACTTTTCTTAAAAAATAGACACGTGTTGCCAAAAGTTAAGTGACTGTCCACACAAGTTCCCAAATCCCAAACAACTGGGTCAACACTTAGGGCAGTATTACAATGTGGTAGTTCTCTGGTGTCGATGACTTCCCAAAGGATACAATAATTATTTTTTTTTTGGCATTTAGTTTCAGACCATGATTTTGACACTAGTTATTTATTTGAGACAAACCGTCCAGCAGGATGGTGATGGCTAAGTCATTTGGGGATTAAATGACTGCTCCTAGCTCCTAGTTTCAGTCCTCTTTAATGCAAGTATCTATTAAACAACTTTAGCATGACCAAATAAGTATTTATCCATTTAATAAGAAAGCATGAGAGTTTTCATTAACCATTAGAAGCAGTTATCAAAATGAAAATGCTATAATGGACTGATGCAGCCATAACAGAAGCAAAAGTAACTAGACCTGATCAAAACACAACAGAACGGAAGCTTATGCTGGCTCTTAATAAAACCAGATTGATGTTTTTCAGGGCACCATCAAAACTTAAAACTTCACTTAAACTTGCAGTGGCACTTAACTACAACAAGCAAGTCAATGAAAGCACATTCTTATTTAAATATCCATCCTTAACTCTTGATACCTCAGCTGACATCATCAAAAAACAACCCTATATGGCTTTTAGAAGAACTCCTGCTTCTCTACTATTGCAAACAGTGCTCTGAGATAAATGGGAAATTGGGCTATGCTCTCCATTAGAAAATAACCAGCAGTATTTACCATTTCATTCTCATCTCTCTCAAAAGAATGCAAAATGGCTGCTAATACAACAAAGAGCAGGCTTCCTCCTACCTATACTCTTACACAAACATCTTTAACACTTCACCTATACTCAGCATGACACTGACAATAGAAAGTACTCCACATCAACCATGCTGCAGTGCAAACAATGCAACCATATGCCAAAGGTCTACAATGGTTAAACCTACATCAACCATGCATTCCCCTTTGAAGGCAGCATTACAGAATTACTACTGAGCCTGAAAAGAAAGTATAGTTGCGTAAAATCTTACCATAACAGTAATGCCCTTTTCTTCACCGTTGGAGTATTCTAAATCATAAGGATCTACTTGCCAAGGATAGCCCAATTTGCCCAATTGTTACTGAAATTTGGGAAGAAAATTAAAATGAAATTGGTTCAGATTAGACTCAGAGGCCATCCTGGGCATGAAAGAAGGCTTGGACCACACAGAAACTATGTCTCTGTGAAAAGTAAAGTAAGATAGAACACAAGACAAAACTTGAAGCTCTGAAATTCCTCTGGCTTAAATTACAACAACTAAGAAATGCATTTTCCAAGACAGAAACTTTTAAGTCTATGGTAGCATCTGGTATGAAACAAGGCTTTGTCAAAGTTTGGAGAAGAAGGGAGAAATCCTATGGAGGAAAGGAATCCCTCACTGGAAGTCTGAGCAGAAAGGTACCTTAAAGTCTTTGAACAATTTTTTTGGGGGTATTGGTATGTGACCTTGACCAACATGGAAATTAGAGATGGCTGCCAGTTGGACTTTATAGCTAGACCCAGACAGAACAAGACCAGCTATAAATCTAATATTGGATCCACAGGGCAGAGAAGGGATCTAACCCTTTAGAACTGTCGCAAATGGAAAACCTTCTGCATTTACTACCATAAACCTTTCTGGAGAGTTTTTTTAACAGGAGGAAATGATATGCAAATCTCTGCTTGAAAGCTTGGGATCTCTGGCCATCATTGGAAATGCAGAAACCAATCAGTCAACTTGAAGGAGTTCGGATTTGGGTGAGGTTGGCCCAAAGGATGATATATCACATCTGGAAATGGCTCCAGAATCCAAGGATGGTGCAACAGGTGAGGCCACAGAAAGGGGAACACTTCCTGTCTGGGCCAGAAGGATCACAGTCACTCTGCAACCATCTGCTTTTGGCAGCAACTTGATTATCGCGGAGTATGAGGTTAAAAGTACAGAACACGTGGAGCCTTGCACGCAGAACAGCATATATCTTGTTGACTGGTCTTTGGGAGAGATCAGGGCAAAGAAGCGACTGCTGCACTGGATGTTGAAAGGGGTCATAAACAGACTGCAGTATGCCTAGCCCCAGTGGGCTTAAAATCTGAGCAGCCACTAATGGACTGAGGGAACACTTGTGGGGCATCAAAATGTAGAAGGGTAAACATAGAGGAAACTTAGGGGCCATGCATGTAGAAGAGCTTCCCTCAGTGTCCATCTCTTGGAAAGGATCAGGGCAAAGAAGCTGCTACACTGGGTAATGAAAAGAGTCTCAAAAAGACTGCAGCATGGCTGGACCAGTGGCTGAAAATCTGAGCTGCCACTGATGAGAGTGAGGGACCACTTGTGGTTCATCAAACTGCTAATATTGATGCTGTCCACCAGAATGTTGGATATCCTCAGCATATGCAATGCTATCAGAGAACTTCACCCATTCTATCCCCTCAACACAGGGGATAGAATCAGGTTCCCTCCTTGCTTGTTTAGTAATGCACCAAATCACTGCCACGTTGTCGGTCTGGAAACTGATAAGACCCTTGGGGAGGCAGTCTTGAAAGGTCTGCAGTGCTAGAGGGACTGCTCTCATCTCCAGCACATTGATGTGAAGATGGGTCTCTGATTGGGACCAGGTATCTACGACCATCTTCTCCTCAAAATGCCCCCCCCCCCCCAAGGAAAGAAGCACCTTTGGTCACTGTGGCCTTAGGCTGGGGGGAGAGAATGAAAGGAAGATATACCAAAACCAGATCTGAAGTTGGCAGCCAAGAGATGTGACAGTGACAAATGTTAGTGAGATTAACAGGAAAGATCATGGGCTCACTGAACTGATAAGGTGCACAGAAGAACCCTCATAAAGAACATGGCTATAGGGACAAGAGAGATCGCAGTGGCCATCAGGCCAAGAAGATGAAAGCAAAGAGGGCCAGTGGCCTGTGAAGTAGCAAAATTTGAATGGATTGAAGTTGTAGGGATGATCATCCCAAGGGAGGTAACCTGTTGATCATAGCAGACTACTAGGCTATTGACACACAGGTCATTTTAAGCCTAGCCATTTCAACCCAATGTAATACTGTAGAGGTACTAATCAAAACCCAAGATTGCATTTAGTGACTGCCCATGTCCAGGATGATTGTGGGCACTATTCCCTGGTAAGAATTTACAGTGCCCCATCCACTCATCCAGGTTCTTTTTGAAAAGTGTCATAGAAGTGCTCTGTTTCATATGAATTGGTAGCCTGTTCGAAAGAAGTGGCAGTCACTGGGAGATAAATCTGTTCCTCCAGCTTATCCTACTTAAGTCACAGGCCATACTTAAGTCCCTGAAACAGGTAGCCCTAGACCCATTTGATGAACGGATATGCAGCAAGTTAATTAGGTTTGCATCTTGGGTTGCTCTGTATGCCAGGCATAAGTCTCCTCTAAGAAGTCTATATGATATGGAGTACAGCGATAGGGACTTTAGTTGGTCCATGTAAGGCACATGCACGAAGCCATTAATGTTCTTTGTTAGAAACCTCTGAGATTTCTCTAATTGCTGTAGATGCTTAGTACTGTACATACCAAATGGGGCGTTATACTCAAATATGGGCCAGATAAGTGCCGAATCTAGGGAGGTTATAACTTCTTTTGCTCTCAAGGCGATGCCTTTACTAATCAAGTGAACTACATGGAAAGCTTTCCTTACAATGGTAGACAGGTGATGGTCGAAGTTAGGGTCACGGTCAACCTGTGCTCCTAGCTCCCTTACCACTTCTTGGACACTTAGGGCATTATTATTGATTTGATAGTGTGAAGAAACATTGTTTGTGCAAAAGGGAATGATGATGCATTTCTTTGCATTCAGTTTGAGACTGTGATTAATAAACCAGCTGTTGTGTGTGAGACCATCCTGGGGTATACTGATATAATTTGGGGATTCAATGATTGCACCTAGTTGGCAGTCGTCTGCAAACTTGGTCAGCCACAACTCTTTAGTTTTAACCTGAACTTCTGAGAAATATATACCAAACCATAGGGGGCACAGCACTGACGCCTGTGGCACCCTGATGGTAAGAGGTCTGCTGGTTGATGTGGAGTCACCCATTTTGATAATGTGTATCCAGATTGTGAGCCAGATGGCAACCCATCTTACAATGAAGGGGTTTACTTTCAGTTTGCTAAGTTTATCACTAATGCCTGAACATTAGATTGTATCGAAAGCCTTTGCCAAGTCAAGGTATGCTGTGTGCACGGATCTGCCCTCATCAATGGCCTTGGTAACAATTTCAAAGAAATCTACCAGATTTAACAAGCAGGATCTGCCCTTCACGAAACTGAACTGGGTAGGATCCAGGGTTTGGAGGTCAGCTATGTCTTTATTTACGATGTCCACAATGATATATTCCATGACCTTACAGATGAGGCTGGTCCAGGTCTGTTGCTAGGCCACTTTGTGGAGGGGAATAACTGCAGCTGTTTTCCATTTTGCAGGAACAAAGCCTGTGGTTAGGCTACGACTGAAAAGGTTACTTAGTGGTGATGCTAGTTCATGTTTTAGCTTGTTTAGAAGACAGCCTGGGACGTCATCTGGTCCCATAGAGGCTGTGTTTTTTGCCTTGGACAGGGCTTTGAGGACCTGCTTTTCAAATATGTAAGGTAGGTGGGGGGGTGGGGGTGGGGTTTAAGTTAGGAAGGGATAATGAAGTGAAATTTTCACCAAACCTATCCATTAGCAGGTTCGCTATCTCTGTGGGGGTCAGTGTGTGTGATACTGTTTATCACCAGCTCTGCACATGCTTGGGTCCTACCCTTTAGGTTATGTACGTAGCTGTAAAAGACCTTATGGTTATATCCTTGGCAGTAATTGCTAGGGTTCTCTCAAATGAGCTCATGGAGGATTGACAAGTTGTCTTATTTGCCTGTTAAGGCTGAGGAGGGTGGTTTTCTATTGTTCTGTCCAAGTCTTTGTTTTCTTGGACAGCAACGTTTTGCATTTATTGTAGTTTGTTGATGCTGGAAGTCCACCATGGCAGCCTGATTTTACTTGGCACTCTGGCTCTGATTTGATCTGGTACAGCTGAGCAAAGAAGCGACTGCTGCACTGGATGTTGAAAGGGGTCATAAACAGACTGCAGTATGCCTAGCCCCAGTGGGCTTAAAATCTGAGTATGCAAGTGATTGTACAGGGCTTTAGTGTACGCTTCAGTGTAGTTACCACTTTCAGCTTGGGGTGGAGCTTGGAATGCATTTATATCTTCACCTAGGAGGATATAGTTTGTCTTGGTGAAGTTTTTTAGTCTGATATCATCCTTTGTGAGTTCTGGCATTAGTGTCAGTTCAAAGGTGACTGACCGTCAGTTTTAACTAATGAGGGTCCAAGCAGTGCACCTGTTTGACATGTTGGTGAGGACAAGATCTAGAATGTTTGTTCCTCTTGTCGGACTATGGACAATTTACTCCAGGGCATTTGAATTCACAAAGTCAAGGAACTTTTGTGATAGCGAGTCTGGGCTAGAGTATGTTTTCTAGTTGATGGTGGGACAATTGAAATCCCCCATAACCAGCATGTTCGGTAAAATTTGGATTGTCGTCAGTTTGGTTATATAGGCTTTGCGGGTGTTGTGACCCATGCAGGGGGATTTACAACTAGCTAGGACTTGAATGGGGGTCTTACCCACTGTAACCTGGAGTAACTCCATGGAATTGTCCAATCTAGATATGAGGTGAATTTATCTCTAATACAGATTGAAACAACATCTCCTTTGGTTTTCATATGTTCATTCCTTGGTCTAAAGGTATGGATGCATTGTAACCTTGCAAGGTCGGGGTACTCTCTGAGGACTTAAACCAGGTTTCTGTGACTGCACAGACAACTACATCAAGTGTTTCCATGGTGTGCAGTTTTTGGTTTAAGATCCTAGCATTCAGCAGCATGATTCTTCTGCTGTTCTGATTGGTTAATTTCATGTCTATGGGGAAGGCAAGAGGCTTTACCAGCATCCGAAAGCCTAGGGGTGCCAGGTGCAAACCGTCTCTGGCAAAGTAGCGAGGTTTGTTGACCATGACATCCAGGCAGGCAGGAAATGGATCCCCTTGGAATGACACCAAAAACTAAGCCAATTATTGAAATCAATCATTTTTTGCTGATACTGTGGCATCATTCTAGGTGAGGGCATTATGCTGTTCAATGCTACGGACATACCTGCCTGGGACACTTACTCTGACAGCTCGACCATGTCTCTCTTGATATAGTCCAATGAGGGATGCTTCGGATCATTCACAACAACATAAACTGACAGAGTCATAATGGTACTTGTTGCTGAAAGAAATGAGTGCATGTGTGATTTGGAGAATCCTGGCAATGGACTTGCAGCTGACGGTGACTTTCTCCTTGTCCAACATCTGTATGTCTCACTATTGAGTCTCCAATGACAAAGAGACTTGGTTTTTGAGTATTACGCCTTACGGGCTTGGTGGGTGAGACACTGGTGTTGCTGTGTGTCATGAGTGCTGTGGAGACTTTCTCCTTGTCCAACATCTGTATGTCTCAATATTGAGTCTCCAATGACAGAGACTTGGTTTTTGAGTATTACGCCTTACGGGCTTGGTGGGTGAGACACTGGTGTTGCTGTGTGTCATGAGTGCTGTGGAGACTGTGTTAGCTGTAGCAGACTTGCGTTTTGGAGGTCTCTGGTGTTTCGGTAAGTTTTTTTGAGAGAAATTCAGCGTATGTGGATTTATGTGTTTGATGTGTATTACGTGTATGAGTAATGGTATGTGTAAGAGTAGTGGTACTATGTGAATATATAGTGGTGGGGGAGCTGAGAACCTTCTCTGTTGTTACTGTTTTGAGTGAGAGAGAGACAGCATGGATTCTAGATTCTTGGTGTAAATACATCTCTCACACTCTGTGGTAGACTGTGTTATTAGAAGAGGGCTGTCTGTGTACATGAGGCAATTGCTACACTGCTTCAAGAGACCCAAGTCAAGAAGGTTGGCAGAAGAAACAAGGGTAGTCCAACTGCCCAGGTTGCAGACTGTTGTCACAAGGGGGGGCTTTTCAGAAATGATCATGGAGGAGCTCTGCGAATGGATATTTTTGCCTTGGTTTTAAGGGGAAATTTACTGAATTTAACTGTCTGGCTTTGGCACACAATTGCACAGTAGTGTGCGGTGCTGCATGACGAGCAAACAAGCAGGAACTTGCTCAGATGCAGGGTGCCTAAATACCAGAAACTAAACACTGAAAAAAAAACTCTTAACAAAATTCAAAAGGACCATTGAGGATACTTATTCCAAGCCCTAGACTGACCTCCCTTTACTAGTCAGGTGCCAATAAAACAATTCTCTCACAAAAGTGCAGATAAGGCCCCTTCCAATCCAAGATGGCCTGGAAAACGTGCTCAGAGCAAACAAACCAATACAAACAGTTCTAAAAGAATCAGGCTTGGATCTGGTCTATGCTACAGCGGGTTCCTATTAGATGACCGAAGATGCATTCTATCGAATCCGTCTTGGTCGAACTTAAAACAACGAAAATGCAAAATAGCGAAGCAGCTTTTAAGCAAATTCTTTCTCAGGGAAAGAATTTGCTTGGTTGCTTCTGTTACTTTGCCGCTTTCGACAATGTAGTGCGATCTCGGAGTTGGTATATTTAAGTAGGGGGAGGTGTGGGGGGGGGGTGAAGCCCCACCCCCCAACTTTATGTATTATTTCACTTTTTTTTTTCTTTTTCTTTTTGGAACAGCGATTTTTTTCCCTTGGAAATAAATTGCTGTTCTGAGCTTTCGGGATTGTAAGCTTTCTCTTACATGGGGTCAATTATTCATCGTTCACTTTTTTAAGCATTCAATGATATAATATAGTCCCACTACAGTTACTAGCTAAGCTAGTTTCAGCAGGAAACACTACAGAATATTTAACACAGCAGAAAAATAGCAGTGAGACACTGAGAAAAACGTTTAAAGCAGCAGAAAATCAGCCAGGAGGATCTAAATAATGATTTAAACAGTTAATAGATCAGTTAATTAAGTACTGTTTGGTGGGAAAAAACACAGCAGGCAGAACAGACAGCTTTAAACAGTGAAAAATACCAGTAAATACTTAAACAGTGGAAACATCAAAAATGTTTGCTAAACTGTGAAAACAACAATAAAGTTCACTTTTACAAGCATAGTGTAGCATGCAATTGCAGTACAATAGTGTAGTTTAGTACACAGTAAATAAATACAGTATACAAGTAGGTGGCAGGCAATAAAGTACAGAAAATAGTACAAATATACAAAAAAAAGTCAATTTGATCTGACTGGTGGTGTCCAGATGGAATCCAATAAATTGTGGAGCTTGAAAATGTTTCAGATTGGACTCTAACAACTTACTGTGATGACCAAGGACTGGCATAGCTGAAGCAAAAAGTCTCTCATCTGAATCAATGATGTCCTTGAAGTCACTGCAAAAAGCCTGCTAACCAGGTATGGAAACACCCAGAATCTCTGCAGCCTAAGCCAGGTTTCTACTATTACCATGCACTTGGCGAAAACCTAGGGAGCTGTGGTAAAACCAAATGGCAGTGCTCATAATTGGTAATAACTGGCTCCCAGCCTGAAAAGCAGGAACATCCTTGAATGTCTCTATCTTCATGCAACATTAGGCATCTTCAGGGTCCACTGAACACATCCAATCATCCATCCTTAGCAGAGGTAGAATGGACTGTACTATCACCATCTGAAATTTGGTGCGTTTTACAAACAGGTTTAATTTGTTTAGGTCCAAACTGGGAATGAGGCCCTTGTTTTTCTTTGGCACCACAAAGAATCTTGAATAGACTCTGGATCCTATGTGGGTTGGTGGGATCTCTCTTGGATGACTCACTTCATAAGCAGCTTTCAAATATGTCCTGCTGTTTCCCTTTCATGATGGGGTGGTACTTCCAGAAGGGATTTTTGTCTCAGTTTTGAAGTAAACTGAAAGGAACTAGTGTAGCCTCTAGAAACAACTGTCAACACTCAGACATCTGACATGATGGCCTTCCAAGTTTGTGGGTGGAGAGCCAGGTGCCCCCTGATTATGTCAAGAGCACAGCCATCGGCAAATTTCCAGAAATGCTGGAAAGGATTGCCAGAGAAGGGTCCTCTGAAGCCTTAATTGTAGAACTGTAGGACACCCTTGTCCTTGAGCAGCAGAGACTAAAATCACCCCGCTTTGACTCAAAGAAATGGCATCAGGAGAGTCCTGGGAAAACTTTTGTGATTTGCAGAAGAACATTCTTTCCCACCCCATTTTTCTTTTTTTTTTTTGGAAAAGGTCCTCTGTGGAGTGGAAAAGCGAACTCCCACGACAGACAACAGCTCACCATTCTCTTCAATCTTGGATGGGCTCTCCTTAGCCTTTGGCCCAAACAAGGGGCACTAATGAAATGAGCGTTAAGAAAGGATGCCTTGAAACATTCTTCAAAATTACATAAAAGCATCAAGGCATGACGAACTGCAATGCTAGTGCCTGCCACACATGCTGTACCACCCATTGCATTAGAAAAGAGATTTAGGGAAATGTTGGTTATCGATAACCCTGTAGTCAACTGAGTCTCCAAAGTCTTACGATACTCAAGAGAAGACG
>NC_056742.1:71638631-71648631 GCF_019279795.1 Protopterus annectens
TCATCTCACTCACACTCACTCTCTCTCACGCACACACACACTCACGCTCTCTCACACACACACACTCTCACACACACACACACTCTCACTCTCTCACACACACACACACACACACTCTCTCACACTCGCTCTCTCTCTCTCACACACACTCTCACACACTCTCTCTCACACACACTCACACACCTCAATCACTCACACTCCACACACCTCTCTCTCTCTCACACCACGCACCTCTCACCACTGAAACTCTCACACACACTCCTCTCTCTCACACACACACACACACTCTCTCCTCACACACTCTCTCTCTCACACACACTCCTCTCTCTCTCACACACACTCTCTCCCACACACACACCTCTCTCTCACTCTCTACACACTCTCCTCACACACACTCTCTCACACACACTCTCTCTCGCGCTCTCTCACACACTCTCTATCGCTCTCTCACACACACTCTCTATCGCGCGCGATTGCGCGTCGCGTCGCGCGCGGGCTTATACTTCATCGCGGCGTGACGCGTCATCGAAGGGAATAGATGCCAATATCGCGCGCGCGCGCGCGCGCGCGCTTCGCGCGCGCGCGCGCGCGCGCGCGCGCGCGCGCGCGCGCGCGCGCGCGCGCGCGCGCGCGCGCGCGCGCGCGCGCGCGCGCGCGCGCGCGCGCGCGCGCGCGCGCGCGCGCGCGCGCGCGCGCGCGCGCGCGCGCGCGCGCGCGCGCGCGCGCGCGCGCGCGCGCGCGCGCGCGCGCGCGCGCGCGCGCGCGCGCGCGCGCGCGCGCGCGCGCGCGCGCGCGCGCGCGCGCGCGCGCGCGCGCGCGCGCGCGCGCGCGCGCGCGCGCGCGCGCGCGCGCGCTGCGCGCGCGCGCGCGCGCGCGCGCGCGCGCGCGCGCGCGCGCGCGCGCGCGCGCGCGCGCGCGCGCGCGCGCGCGCGCGCGCGCGCGCGCGCGCGCGCGCGCGCGCGCGCGCGCGCGCGCGCGCGCGCGCGCGCGCGCGCGCGCGCGCGCGCGCGCGCGCGCGCGCGCCCGCGCGCGCGCGCGCGCGCGCGCGCGCGCGCGCGCGCGCGCGCGCGCGCGCGCACGCGCGCGCGCGCGCGCGCGCGCGCGCGCGCGCGCGCGCGCGCGCGCGCGCGCGCGCGCGCGCGCGCGCGCGCGCGCGCGCGCGCGCGCGCGCGCGCGCGCGCGCGCGCGCGCGCGCGCGCGCGCGCGCGCGCGCGCGCGCGCGCGCGCGCGCGCGCGCGCGCGCGCGCGCGCGCGCGCGCGCGCGCGCGCGCGCGCGCGCGCGCGCGCGCGCGCGCGCGCGCGCGCGCGCGCGCGCGCGCGCGCGCGCGCGCGCGCGCGCGCGCGCGCGCGCGCGCGCGCGCGCGCGCGCGCGCGCGCGCGCGCGCGCGCGCGCGCGCGCGCGCGCGCGCGCGCGCGCGCGCGCGCGCGCGCGCGCGCGCGCGCGCGCGCGCGCGCGCGCGCGCGCGCGCGCGCGCGCGCGCGCGCGCGCGCGCGCGCGCGCGCGCGCGCGCGCGCGCGCGCGCGCGCGCGCGCGCGCGCGCGCGCGCGCGCGCGCGCGCGCGCGCGCGCGCGCGCGCGCGCGCGCGCGCGCGCGCGCGCGCGCGCGCGCGCGCGCGCGCGCGCGCGCGCGCGCGCGCGCGCGCGCGCGCGCGCGCGCGCGCGCGCGCGCGCGCGCGCGCGCGCGCGCGCGCGCGCGCGCGCGCGCGCGCGCGCGCGCGCGCGCGCGCGCGCGCGCGCGCGCGCGCGCGCGCGCGCGCGCGCGCGCGCGCGCGCGCGCGCGCGCGCGCGCGCGCGCGCGCGCGCGCGCGCGCGCGCGCGCGCGCGCGCGCGCGCGCGCGCGCGCGCGCGCGCGCGCGCGCGCGCGCGCGCGCGCGCGCGCGCGCGCGCGCGCGCGCGCGCGCGCGCGCGCGCGCGCGCGCGCGCGCGCGCGCGCGCGCGCGCGCGCGCGCGCGCGCGCGCGCGCGCGCGCGCGCGCGCGCGCGCGCGCGCGCGCGCGCGCGCGCGCGCGCGCGCGCGCGCGCGCGCGCGCGCGCGTATATAATTGCGCGCGCGCGCGCGCGCGCGCGCGCGCGCGCGCGCGCGCGCGCGCGCGCGCGCGCGCGCGCGCGCGCGCGCGCGCGCGCGCGCGCGCGCGCGCGCGCGCGCGCGCGCGCGCGCGCGCGCGCGCGCGCGCGCGCGCGCGCGCGCGCGCGCGCGCGCGCGCGCGCGCGCGCGCGCGCGCGCGCGCGCGCGCGCGCGCGCGCGCGCGCGCGCGCGCTTCCCTTCCCCTTCGCGCGCGCGCGCGCGCGCGCGCGCGCGCGCGCGCGCGCGCGCGCGCGCGCGCGCGCGCGCGCGCGCGCGCGCGCGCGCGCGCGCGCGCGCGCGCGCGCGCGCGCGCGCGCGCGCGCGCGCGCGCGCGCGCGCGCGCGCGCGCGCGCGCGCGCGCGCGCGCGCGCGCGCGCGCGCGCGCGCGCGCGCGCGCGCGCGCGCGCGCGCGCGCGCGCGCGCGCGCGCGCGCGCGCGCGCGCGCGCGCGCGCGCGCGCGCGCGCGCGCGCGCGCGCGCGCGCGCGCGCGCGCGCGCGCGCGCGCGCGCGCGCGCGCGCGCGCGCGCGCGCGCGCGCGCGCGCGCGCGCGCGCGCGCGCGCGCGCGCGCGCGCGCGCGCGCGCGCGCGCGCGCGCGCGCGCGCGCGCGCGCGCGCGCGCGCGCGCGCGCGCGCGCGCGCGCGCGCGCGCGCGCGCGCGCGCGCGCGCGCGCGCGCGCGCGCGCGCGCGCGCGCGCGCGCGCGCGCGCGCGCGCGCGCGCGCGCGCGCGCGCGCGCGCGCGCGCGCGCGCGCGCGCGCGCGCGCGCGCGCGCGCGCGCGCGCGCGCGCGCGCGCGCGCGCGCGCGCGCGCGCGCGCGCGCGCGCGCGCGCGCGCGCGCGCGCGCGCGCGCGCGCGCGCGCGCGCGCGCGCGCGCGCGCGCGCGCGCGCGCGCGCGCGCGCGCGCGCGCGCGCGCGCGCGCGCGCGCGCGCGCGCGCGCGCGCGCGCGCGCGCGCGCGCGCGCGCGCGCGCGCGCGCGCGCGCGCGCGCGCGCGCGCGCGCGCGCGCGCGCGCGCGCGCGCGCGCGCGCGCGCGCGCGCGCGCGCGCGCGCGCGCGCGCGCGCGCGCGCGCGCGCGCGCGCGCGCGCGCGCGCGCGCGCGCGCGCGCGCGCGCGCGCGCGCGCGCGCGCGCGCGCGCGCGCGCGCGCGCGCGCGCGCGCGCGCGCGCGCGCGCGCGCGCGCGCGCGCGCGCGCGCGCGCGCGCGCGCGCGCGCGCGCGCGCGCGCGCGCGCGCGCGCGCGCGCGCGCGCGCGCGCGCGCGCGCGCGCGCGCGCGCGCGCGCGCGCGCGCGCGCGCGCGCGCGCGCGCGCGCGCGCGCGCGCGCGCGCGCGCGCGCGCGCGCGCGCGCGCGCGCGCGCGCGCGCGCGCGCGCGCGCGCGCGCGCGCGCGCGCGCGCGCGCGCGCGCGCGCGCGCGCGCGCGCGCGCGCGCGCGCGCGCGCGCGCGCGCGCGCGCGCGCGCGCGCGCGCGCGCGCGCGCGCGCGCGCGCGCGCGCGCGCGCGCGCGCGCGCGCGCGCGCGCGCGCGCGCGCGCGCGCGCGCGCGCGCGCGCGCGCGCGCGCGCGCGCGCGCGCGCGCGCGCGCGCGCGCGCGCGCGCGCGCGCGCGCGCGCGCGCGCGCGCGCGCGCGCGCGCGCGCGCGCGCGCGCGCGCGCGCGCGCGCGCGCGCGCGCGCGCGCGCGCGCGCGCGCGCGCGCGCGCGCGCGCGCGCGCGCGCGCGCGCGCGCGCGCGCGCGCGCGCGCGCGCGCGCGCGCGCGCGCGCGCGCGCGCGCGCGCGCGCGCGCGCGCGCGCGCGCGCGCGCGCGCGCGCGCGCGCGCGCGCGCGCGCGCGCGCGCGCGCGCGCGCGCGCGCGCGCGCGCGCGCGCGCGCGCGCGCGCGCGCGCGCGCGCGCGCGCGCGCGCGCGCGCGCGCGCGCGCGCGCGCGCGCGCGCGCGCGCGCGCGCGCGCGCGCGCGCGCGCGCGCGCGCGCGCGCGCGCGCGCGCGCGCGCGCGCGCGCGCGCGCGCGCGCGCGCGCGCGCGCGCGCGCGCGCGCGCGCGCGCGCGCGCGCGCGCGCGCGCGCGCGCGCGCGCGCGCGCGCGCGCGCGCGCGCGCGCGCGCGCGCGCGCGCGCGCGCGCGCGCGCGCGCGCGCGCGCGCGCGCGCGCGCGCGCGCGCGCGCGCGCGCGCGCGCGCGCGCGCGCGCGCGCGCGCGCGCGCGCGCGCGCGCGCGCGCGCGCGCGCGCGCGCGCGCGCGCGCGCGCGCGCGCGCGCGCGCGCGCGCGCGCGCGCGCGCGCGCGCGCGCGCGCGCGCGCGCGCGCGCGCGCGCGCGCGCGCGCGCGCGCGCGCGCGCGCGCGCGCGCGCGCGCGCGCGCGCGCGCGCGCGCGCGCGCGCGCGCGCGCGCGCGCGCGCGCGCGCGCGCGCGCGCGCGCGCGCGCGCGCGCGCGCGCGCGCGCGCGCGCGCGCGCGCGCGCGCGCGCGCGCGCGCGCGCGCGCGCGCGCGCGCGCGCGCGCGCGCGCGCGCGCGCGCGCGCGCGCGCGCGCGCGCGCGCGCGCGCGCGCGCGCGCGCGCGCGCGCGCGCGCGCGCGCGCGCGCGCGCGCGCGCGCGCGCGCGCGCGCGCGCGCGCGCGCGCGCGCGCGCGCGCGCGCGCGCGCGCGCGCGCGCGCGCGCGCGCGCGCGCGCGCGCGCGCGCGCGCGCGCGCGCGCGCGCGCGCGCGCGCGCGCGCGCGCGCGCGCGCGCGCGCGCGCGCGCGCGCGCGCGCGCGCGCGCGCGCGCGCGCGCGCGCGCGCGCGCGCGCGCGCGCGCGCGCGCGCGCGCGCGCGCGCGCGCGCGCGCGCGCGCGCGCGCGCGCGCGCGCGCGCGCGCGCGCGCGCGCGCGCGCGCGCGCGCGCGCGCGCGCGCGCGCGCGCGCGCGCGCGCGCGCGCGCGCGCGCGCGCGCGCGCGCGCGCGCGCGCGCGCGCGCGCGCGCGCGCGCGCGCGCGCGCGCGCGCGCGCGCGCGCGCGCGCGCGCGCGCGCGCGCGCGCGCGCGCGCGCGCGCGCGCGCGCGCGCGCGCGCGCGCGCGCGCGCGCGCGCGCGCGCGCGCGCGCGCGCGCGCGCGCGCGCGCGCGCGCGCGCGCGCGCGCGCGCGCGCGCGCGCGCGCGCGCGCGCGCGCGCGCGCGCGCGCGCGCGCGCGCGCGCGCGCGCGCGCGCGCGCGCGCGCGCGCGCGCGCGCGCGCGCGCGCGCGCGCGCGCGCGCGCGCGCGCGCGCGCGCGCGCGCGCGCGCGCGCGCGCGCGCGCGCGCGCGCGCGCGCGCGCGCGCGCGCGCGCGCGCGCGCGCGCGCGCGCGCGCGCGCGCGCGCGCGCGCGCGCGCGCGCGCGCGCGCGCGCGCGCGCGCGCGCGCGCGCGCGCGCGCGCGCGCGCGCGCGCGCGCGCGCGCGCGCGCGCGCGCGCGCGCGCGCGCGCGCGCGCGCGCGCGCGCGCGCGCGCGCGCGCGCGCGCGCGCGCGCGCGCGCGCGCGCGCGCGCGCGCGCGCGCGCGCGCGCGCGCGCGCGCGCGCGCGCGCGCGCGCGCGCGCGCGCGCGCGCGCGCGCGCGCGCGCGCGCGCGCGCGCGCGCGCGCGCGCGCGCGCGCGCGCGCGCGCGCGTCGCGCGCGCGCGCGCGCCGTGCGCGTGGGTCGCGCGCGCGCGCGCGCCCGCGCGCGCGCGCGCGCGCGCGCGCGCGCGCGCCCGCGCGCGCGCCCGCGCGCGCGCGCGCGCGCGCGCGCGCGCGCGCGCGCGCGCGCGCGCGCGCGCGCGCGCGCGCGCGCGCGCGCGCGCGCGCGCGCGCGCGCGCGCGCGCGCGCGCGCGCGCGCGCGCGCGCGCGCGCGCGCGCGCGCGCGCGCGCGCGCGCGCGCGCGCGCGCGCGCGCGCGCGCGCGCGCGCGCGCGCGCGCGCGCGCGCGCGCGCGCGCGCGCGCGCGCGCGCGCGCGCGCGCGCGCGCGCGCGCGCGCGCGCGCGCGCGCGCGCGCGCGCGCGCGCGCGCGCGCGCGCGCGCGCGCGCGCGCGCGCGCGCGCGCGCGCGCGCGCGCGCGCGCGCGCGCGCGCGCGCGCGCGCGCGCGCGCGCGCGCGCGCGCGCGCGCGCGCGCGCGCGCGCGCGCGCGCGCGCGCGCGCGCGCGCGCGCGCGCGCGCGCGCGCGCGCGCGCGCGCGCGCGCGCGCGCGCGCGCGCGCGCGCGCGCGCGCGCGCGCGCGCGCGCGCGCGCGCGCGCGCGCGCGCGCGCGCGCGCGCGCGCGCGCGCGCGCGCGCGCGCGCGCGCGCGCGCGCGCGCGCGCGCGCGCGCGCGCGCGCGCGCGCGCGCGCGCGCGCGCGCGCGCGCGCGCGCGCGCGCGCGCGCGCGCGCGCGCGCGCGCGCGCGCGCGCGCGCGCGCGCGCGCGCGCGCGCGCGCGCGCGCGCGCGCGCGCGCGCGCGCGCGCGCGCGCGCGCGCGCGCGCGCGCGCGCGCGCGCGCGCGCGCGCGCGCGCGCGCGCGCGCGCGCGCGCGCGCGCGCGCGCGCGCGCGCGCGCGCGCGCGCGCGCGCGCGCGCGCGCGCGCGCGCGCGCGCGCGCGCGCGCGCGCGCGCGCGCGCGCGCGCGCGCGCGCGCGCGCGCGCGCGCGCGCGCGCGCGCGCGCGCGCGCGCGCGCGCGCGCGCGCGCGCGCGCGCGCGCGCGCGCGCGCGCGCGCGCGCGCGCGCGCGCGCGCGCGCGCGCGCGCGCGCGCGCGCGCGCGCGCGCGCGCGCGCGCGCGCGCGCGCGCGCGCGCGCGCGCGCGCGCGCGCGCGCGCGCGCGCGCGCGCGCGCGCGCGCGCGCGCGCGCGCGCGCGCGCGCGCGCGCGCGCGCGCGCGCGCGCGCGCGCGCGCGCGCGCGCGCGCGCGCGCGCGCGCGCGCGCGCGCGCGCGCGCGCGCGCGCGCGCGCGCGCGCGCGCGCGCGCGCGCGCGCGCGCGCGCGCGCGCGCGCGCGCGCGCGCGCGCGCGCGCGCGCGCGCGCGCGCGCGCGCGCGCGCGCGCGCGCGCGCGCGCGCGCGCGCGCGCGCGCGCGCGCGCGCGCGCGCGCGCGCGCGCGCGCGCGCGCGCGCGCGCGCGCGCGCGCGCGCGCGCGCGCGCGCGCGCGCGCGCGCGCGCGCGCGCGCGCGCGCGCGCGCGCGCGCGCGCGCGCGCGCGCGCGCGCGCGCGCGCGCGCGCGCGCGCGCGCGCGCGCGCGCGCGCGCGCGCGCGCGCGCGCGCGCGCGCGCGCGCGCGCGCGCGCGCGCGCGCGCGCGCGCGCGCGCGCGCGCGCGCGCGCGCGCGCGCGCGCGCGCGCGCGCGCGCGCGCGCGCGCGCGCGCGCGCGCGCGCGCGCGCGCGCGCGCGCGCGCGCGCGCGCGCGCGCGCGCGCGCGCGCGCGCGCGCGCGCGCGCGCGCGCGCGCGCGCGCGCGCGCGCGCGCGCGCGCGCGCGCGCGCGCGCGCGCGCGCGCGCGCGCGCGCGCGCGCGCGCGCGCGCGCGCGCGCGCGCGCGCGCGCGCGCGCGCGCGCGCGCGCGCGCGCGCGCGCGCGCGCGCGCGCGCGCGCGCGCGCGCGCGCGCGCGCGCGCGCGCGCGCGCGCGCGCGCGCGCGCGCGCGCGCGCGCGCGCGCGCGCGCGCGCGCGCGCGCGCGCGCGCGCGCGCGCGCGCGCGCGCGCGCGCGCGCGCGCGCGCGCGCGCGCGCGCGCGCGCGCGCGCGCGCGCGCGCGCGCGCGCGCGCGCGCGCGCGCGCGCGCGCGCGCGCGCGCGCGCGCGCGCGCGCGCGCGCGCGCGCGCGCGCGCGCGCGCGCGCGCGCGCGCGCGCGCGCGCGCGCGCGCGCGCGCGCGCGCGCGCGCGCGCGCGCGCGCGCGCGCGCGCGCGCGCGCGCGCGCGCGCGCGCGCGCGCGCGCGCGCGCGCGCGCGCGCGCGCGCGCGCGCGCGCGCGCGCGCGCGCGCGCGCGCGCGCGCGCGCGCGCGCGCGCGCGCGCGCGCGCGCGCGCGCGCGCGCGCGCGCGCGCGCGCGCGCGCGCGCGCGCGCGCGCGCGCGCGCGCGCGCGCGCGCGCGCGCGCGCGCGCGCGCGCGCGCGCGCGCGCGCGCGCGCGCGCGCGCGCGCGCGCGCGCGCGCGCGCGCGCGCGCGCGCGCGCGCGCGCGCGCGCGCGCGCGCGCGCGCGCGCGCGCGCGCGCGCGCGCGCGCGCGCGCGCGCGCGCGCGCGCGCGCGCGCGCGCGCGCGCGCGCGCGCGCGCGCGCGCGCGCGCGCGCGCGCGCGCGCGCGCGCGCGCGCGCGCGCGCGCGCGCGCGCGCGCGCGCGCGCGCGCACGCGCGCGCGCGCGCGCGCGCGCGCGCGCGCGCGCGCGCGCGCGCGCGCGCGCGCGCGCGCGCGCGCGCACGCGCGCGCGCACACGCGCGCGCGCGCACGCGCGCGCGCGCGCGCGCGCGCGCGCGCGTGCGCGCGCGCGCGCGCGCGCGCGCGCGCGCACGCGCGCGCGCGCGCGCGCGCGCGCGCGCGCGCGCGCGCGCGCGCGCGCGCGCGCGCGCGCGCGCGCGCGCGCGCGCGCGCGCGCGCGCGCGCGCGCGCGCGCGCGCGCGCGCGCGCGCGCGCGCGCGCGCGCGCGCGCGCGCGCGCGCGCGCGCGCGCGCGCGCGCGCGCGCGCGCGCGCGCGCGCGCGCGCGCGCGCGCGCGCGCGCGCGCGCGCGCGCGCGCGCGCGCGCGCGCGCGCGCGCGCGCGCGCGCGCGCGCGCGCGCGCGCGCGCGCGCGCGCGCGCGCGCGCGCGCGCGCGCGCGCGCGCGCGCGCGCGCGCGCGCGCGCGCGCGCGCGCGCGCGCGCGCGCGCGCGCGCGCGCGCGCGCGCGCGCGCGCGCGCGCGCGCGCGCGCGCGCGCGCGCGCGCGCGCGCGCGCGCGCGCGCGCGCGCGCGCGCGCGCGCGCGCGCGCGCGCGCGCGCGCGCGCGCGCGCGCGCGCGCGCGCGCGCGCGCGCGCGCGCGCGCGCGCGCGCGCGCGCGCGCGCGCGCGCGCGCGCGCGCGCGCGCGCGCGCGCGCGCGCGCGCGCGCGCGCGCGCGCGCGCGCGCGCGCGCGCGCGCGCGCGCGCGCGCGCGCGCGCGCGCGCGCGCGCGCGCGCGCGCGCGCGCGCGCGCGCGCGCGCGCGCGCGCGCGCGCGCGCGCGCGCGCGCGCGCGCGCGCGCGCGCGCGCGCGCGCGCGCGCGCGCGCGCGCGCGCGCGCGCGCGCGCGCGCGCGCGCGCGCGCGCGCGCGCGCGCGCGCGCGCGCGCGCGCGCGCGCGCGCGCGCGCGCGCGCGCGCGCGCGCGCGCGCGCGCGCGCGCGCGCGCGCGCGCGCGCGCGCGCGCGCGCGCGCGCGCGCGCGCGCGCGCGCGCGCGCGCGCGCGCGCGCGCGCGCGCGCGCGCGCGCGCGCGCGCGCGCGCGCGCGCGCGCGCGCGCGCGCGCGCGCGCGCGCGCGCGCGCGCGCGCGCGCGCGCGCGCGCGCGCGCGCGCGCGCGCGCGCGCGCGCGCGCGCGCGCGCGCGCGCGCGCGCGCGCGCGCGCGCGCGCGCGCGCGCGCGCGCGCGCGCGCGCGCGCGCGCGCGCGCGCGCGCGCGCGCGCGCGCGCGCGCGCGCGCGCGCGCGCGCGCGCGCGCGCGCGCGCGCGCGCGCGCGCGCGCGCGCGCGCGCGCGCGCGCGCGCGCGCGCGCGCGCGCGCGCGCGCGCGCGCGCGCGCGCGCGCGCGCGCGCGCGCGCGCGCGCGCGCGCGCGCGCGCGCGCGCGCGCGCGCGCGCGCGCGCGCGCGCGCGCGCGCGCGCGCGCGCGCGCGCGCGCGCGCGCGCGCGCGCGCGCGCGCGCGCGCGCGCGCGCGCGCGCGCGCGCGCGCGCGCGCGCGCGCGCGCGCGCGCGCGCGCGCGCGCGCGCGCGCGCGCGCGCGCGCGCGCGCGCGCGCGCGCGCGCGCGCGCGCGCGCGCGCGCGCGCGCGCGCGCGCGCGCGC